>NC_086453.1:18638848-18896280 GCF_028390025.1 Pseudophryne corroboree | reverse complement strand
GGGGTGGACGGACACAGCAGGGAGGGCGGGGGGGATGGACGGACACAGCAGGGAGGGCGGGGGGGGATGGACGGACACAGCAGGGAGGGCGGGGGGGGATGGACGGACACAGCAGGGAGGGCGGGGGGGGATGGACGGACACAGCAGGGAGGGCGGGGGGGGATGGACGGACACAGCAGGGAGGGCGGGGGGGGGATGGACGGACACAGCAGGGAGGGCGGGGGGGATGGACGGACACAGCAGGGAGGGCGGGGGGGGGATGGACGGACACAGCAGGGAGGGCGGGGGGGGATGGACGGACACAGCAGGGAGGGCGGGGGGGATGGACGGACACAGCAGGGAGGGCGGGGGGGGGTGGACGGACACAGCAGGGAGGGCGGGGGGGGATGGACGGACACAGCAGGGAGGGCGGGGGGATGGATGGACACAGCAGGGAGGTCGGGGGGGGGGGTGGACGGACACAGCAGGGAGGGCAGGATGGATGGACGGACACAGCAGGGAGGGCAGGATGGACGGACACAGCAGGGAGGGCGGGGGGGGGGATGGACGGACACAGCGCGGAGGGCGGGGGGGATGGACGGACACAGCAGGGAGGGCGGGGGTGGATGGACGGACACAGCAGGGAGGGCTGGGGGGGGGGATAGACGGACACAGCAGGGAGGGCGGGGACACAGCAGGGAGGGCGGGGGGGATGGACGGACACAGCAGGGAGGGCGGGGGGGATGGACGGACACAGCAGGGAGGGCGGGGGGGATGGACGGACACAGCAGGGAGGGCGGGGGGGGGGATGGACGGATACAGCAGGGAGGGCGGGGGGGGATGGACGGACACAGCAGGGAGGGCGGGAGAAGTAGAAGAAAAATAAGAAATGATGGCATACATCCTGCCGACGCTCCCGCTGAGGTAAGTGGACCTGCGGCTATCTCCTCCCGCTGACACTCCTGAAGGGGACCCGGCTTCCTCCGGCTTCTTCCGGTGTGACTGCTCCGTCGTTCTCCTCCCCCAGTAAGGCTCCCTCCGTCGCTCACGTCCCGCGATCTCCTCCGGATCTTGTAGACGCTCCCTCCTTCTCGTCCTCCCGCCGCCTGCAGCTGTCCTCGTCATGCACGAGACACTGCTTCCCGCTCGCTCCTCGTGCCCAACTGCCAGTACAAGCCAGTGAAGCTCATCTGTGTTCACCCCCTGCTGGCGGCCACTGCGCAGCCGCAACAAATTGAAAAGCCCTATCTTTATAATGGGGCATATTTTACTTAATTCAAAAAAAACTATAACTTTCTCAAAAACCACAACCCCAAAAGGCACTACACTGGGACATACTCTATCTAATAAAACAAACCCGAAGTCTTAATTCGTCCTCTATCCTGAGTTATGCCTTCCCAAAAAATATCTCATTCACTCTATGGGAAAACCATGTCAAAAAGCCATACAGGAAGTCGCAGAAAAAAACTGACAGTTGAAACTTTAGGTTACTCCCAATTCCTCATTTATTATTATTTTGCCCTGAAATTTGGCATGCAGCACCGGGTGACGATTCTACGCGCCCATGCCAAATTTCAGCTCAGTACGTCCTATCACTTTTGAGTTGTAGCCCCTCAAACACCATGCCCCCATCTCAGAAATTCCCTATGGGAGAATTCCGTTTGTTCAATTCAGCCTTAATATAAGGGCACGACCGTGCCCTTATAATATATATATATATATATATATATATATATATATATATTTCTCTGGCGTCCTAGTGGATGCTGGGAACTCTGTAAGGACCATGGGGAATAGCGGGCTCCGAAGGAGACTGGCACTCTAAGAAAGAATTAGGACTACCTGGTGTGCACTGGCTCCTCCCTCTATGCCCCTCCTCCAGACCTCAGTTAGAATCTGTGCCCGGCTCGAGCTGGATGCACACTAGGGGCTCCCCTGAGCTTCTAGAAAAGAAAGTATTTATTAGGTTTTTTATTTTACAGTGAGACCTGCTGGCAACAGACTCACTGCTACGAGGGACTTAGGGGAGAGAAGCGAACCTACCTGCTTGCAGCTAGCTTGGGCTTCTAGGCTACTGGACACCATTAGCTCCAGAGGGATCGAACACAGGCCCAGCCTTGGTCGTCCGGTCCCGGAGCCGCGCTGCCGTCCCCCTTGCAGAGCCAGAAGCAAGAAGAACGTCCAGGAAATCGGCGGCTGAAGACTCCGGTCTTCATTAAGGTAGCGCACAGCACTGCAGCTGTGCGCAATTGCTCCCCATGCACACCTCACACTCCGGTCACTGATGGGTGCAGGGCGCTGGGGGGGGGCGCCCTGGGCTGCAATAAGATTACCTTACATTGGCAAAAATACACATAATATAGTCATTAAGACTATATATGTGTAAAATCCCTTGCCATATATCCATGAAAAAGCGGGAGAAGTCCGCCGTGAAGGGGGCGGGGCTATCTCCCTCAGCACACTGGCGCCATTTCCTCTCACAGCTCCGCTGGAAGGACGCTCCCCAGGCTCTCCCCTGCAGTTTCCAGGCTCAATAGGGTAAAAAAGAGAGGGGGGGGCACTAAATTTAGGCGCAAATACATATATATATATATATAGCTGCTATAGGGTAAAATCACTCATTATAGTGTACATCCCTGTGATTTATAGCGCTGTGGTGTGTGCTGGCATACTCTCTCTCTGTCTCCCCAAAGGACTTTGTGGGGTCCTGTCGCTCAGTCAGAGCATTCCCTGTGTGTGTGCGGAGTGTCGGTACGGCTGTGTCGACATGTTTGATGAGGAGGCTTCTGTGGAGGCGGAGCAGGTGCCGATAAATGTGATGTCACCCCCTGCGGGGTCGACACCTCAGTGGATGGTTATGTGGAAGGAATTACGTGACAGTGTCGACTCCTTACATAAGAGGTTTGATGACATAGCAGATGTGGAACAGCCGGCTTCTCAGTCCGTGCCTGCCCAGGCGTCTCAAAAGCCATCAGGGGCTCAAAAACGCCCGCTACCTCAGATGGCAGACACAGATGTCGACACGGATACTGACTCCAGTGTCGACGACGATAAGACTAGTGTACATTCCAATAGGGCCATCCGTTACATGATTACGGCAATGAAAAATGTGTTGCACATTTCTGACATTAACCCTGGTACCACAAAAAAGGGTATTATGTTTGGGGAGAAAAAGCAACCTGTGGTTTTTCCCCCTTCTGAAGAGTTAAATGAAGTGTGTGATGAAGCGTGGGTTTCCCCCGATAAGAAACTGGTAATTTCCAAAAAGTTACTAAGGGCGTACCCTTTCCCGCCAGAGGATAGGATACGTTGGGAGACATCCTCTAGGGTGGATAAAGCGCTCACACGCTTGTAAAAGAAGGTGGCACTACCGTCTCCGGATACGGCCGCCCTAAAGGAGCCTGCGGATAGAAAGCAGGAGGCTATCCTGAAGTCTGTATATACACACTCAGGTATTATACTGAGACCTGCTATTGCTTCAGCATGGATGTGCAGTGCTGCAGCTGCGTGGTCAGATTCCCTGTCTGATAACATTGATACTCTTGACAGGGACACTATATTGCTAACAGTAGAGCATATTAAAGACGTAGTCTTATACATGAGAGATGCACAGAGGGATATTTGCCAACTGGCATCTAGAATAAATGCAATGTCCATTTCTGCCAGGAGAGTATTATGGACTCGGCAGTGGACAGGTGATGCGGATTCTAAAAGGCACATGGAGGTTTTGCCTTACAAGGGTGAGGAGTTGTTTGGGGATGGTCTCTCGGACCTCGTTTCCACAGCGACGGCTGGGAAGTCGACATTTTTACCCCATGTTCCCTCACAGCCAAAGAAAGCACCGTATTATCAGGTACAGTCCTTTCGGCCCCAGAAAGGCAAGCGGGTTAGAGGCGCGTCCTTTCTGCCCAGAGGCAGAGGTAGGGGGAAAAAGCTGCACCAAACAGCAAGTTCCCAGGAACAAAAGTCCTCTCCCGCTTCCTCTAAGTCCACCGCATGACGCTGGGGCTCCACAGGTGGAGCCAGGTGCGGTGGGGGCCCGTCTCCGGAACTTCAGCGACCAGTGGGTTCGCTCACGGGTGGATCCTTGGATTCTACAAGTGGTATCCCAGGGGTACAAGCTGGAATTCGAGACGTCTCCCCCTCGCCGTTTCCTCAAATCAGCCTTGCCAACTACTCCCCCAGACAGGGAGGCGGTGCTGGAGGCGATTCACAAGCTGTACTCCCAGCAGGTGATAACCAAAGTACCCCTCCTTCAACAGGGACGGGGTTACTATTCCACAATGTTTGTGGTACCGAAACCGGACGGTTCGGTGAGACCCATTTTAAATTTGAAATCCTTGAACACTTATATAAGAAGGTTCAAGTTCAAAATGGAATCGCTCAGGGCGGTTATTGCAAGCCTGGACGAAGGGGATTACATGGTATCACTGGACATCAAGGATGCTTACCTGCATGTCCCCATTTACCCTCCTCACCAGGAGTACCTCAGATTTGTGGTACAGGACTGTCATTACCAATTCCAGACGTTGCCGTTTGGTCTGTCCACGGCACCGAGGGTATTTACCAAGGTAATGGCCGAAATGATGATACTCCTTCGAAAAAAGGGAGTTATAATTATCCCGTACTTGGACGATCTCCTTATAAAGGCGAGGTCCAGGGAACAGTTGTTGATCGGCGTAGCACTAGCTCGGGAAGTGCTACAACAGCACGGCTGGATCCTGAATATTCCAAAGTCGCAGCTGGTTCCTACAACGCGTCTACTGTTCCTGGGGATGGTTCTGGGCACAGAACAGAAAAAGGTGTTTCTCCCGGAGGAGAAGGCCAAGGAGTTGTCATCTCTAGTCAGAGACCTCCTAAAACCAAAACAGGTGTCGGTGCACCACTGCACGCGAGTCCTGGGAAAGATGGTAGCTTCTTACGAAGCAATTCCATTCGGAAGGTTCCATGCAAGGATCTTTCAGTGGGATCTGTTGGACAAGTGGTCCGGATCGCATCTCCAGATGCATTGGCTGATAACCCTGTCTCCAAGAACCAGGGTGTCGCTGTTGTGGTGGCTGCAGAGTGCTCATCTTCTAGAGGGCCGCAGATTCGGCATACAGGACTGGGTCCTGGTGACCACGGATGCCAGCCTTCGAGGTTGGGGGGCAGTCACACAGGGAAGAAACTTCCAAGGACTATGGACGAGTCAGGAGACTTCCCTACACATAAATATTCTGTAACTAAGGGCCATTTACAATGCCCTAAGTCAGGCAAGTCCCCTGCTTCAACTCCAGCCGGTGCTGATCCAGTCAGACAACATCACGGCGGTCGCCCATGTAAACCGTCAGGGCGGCACAAGAAGCAGGATGGCGATGGCAGAAGCCACAAGGATTCTCCGATGGGCGGAAAATCATGTGTTAGCACTGTCAGCAGTGTTCATTCCCGGAGTGGACAACTGGGAAGCAGACTTCCTCAGCAGGCACGACCTCCACCTGGGAGAGTGGGGACTTCATCCAGAAGTCTTCCAAATGATTGTACACCGTTGGGAAAGGCCACAGGTGGACATGATGGCGTCCCGCCTCAACAAAAAGCTAAAAAGATATTGCGCCAGGTCAAGGGACCCTCAGGCGATAGCTGTGGACGCTCTAGTGACACCGTGGGTGTACCAGTCGGTTTATGTGTTCCCTCCTCTGCCTCTCATACCCAAGGTACTGAGAATAATACGAAGGAGAGGAGTAAGAACTATACTTGTGGTTCCGGATTGGCCAAGAAGAGCTTGGTACCCAGAACTTCAAGAAATGATCTCAGGGGACCCATGGCCTCTGCCGCTCAGACAGGACCTGCTGCAGCAGGGGCCCTGTCTGTTCCAAGACTTACCGCAGCTGTGTTTGACGGCATGGCGGTTGAACACCGGATCCTAAAAGAAAAGGGCATTCCGGAGGAAGTCATTCCTACGCTGATTAAAGCTAGGAAAGATGTGACCGTAAGACATTATCACCGCATATGGGCCCTCATTCCGAGTTGTTCGCTCAGTAAAAATCTTCGCATCGCAGCGATTTTCCGCTTAATGCGCATGCGCAATGTCCGCACTGCGACTGCGCCAAGTAAATTTGCTATGCACTTAGTAATTTTACTCACGGCTTTTTCATCGGTCTGGCGATCGTAATGTGATTGACAGGAAATGGGTGTTACTGGGCGGAAACAGGCTGTTTTATGGGCGTGTGGGAAAAAACTCTACCGTTTCCGGAAAAAACGCAGGAGTGGCCGGAGAAACGGAGGAGTGTCTGGGCGAACGCTGGGAGTGTTTGTGACGTCAAACCAGGAACGACAAGCACTGAACTGATCGCAGATGCCGAGTAAGTCTGAAGCTACTCAGAAACTGCTACGAGGTGTGTAATCGCAATATTGCGAATACATCGTTCGCAATTTTAAGATGCTAAGATTCACTCCCAGTAGGCGGCGGCTTAGCGTGAGCAACTCTGCTAAAATCGCCTTGCGAGCGAACAACTCGGAATGACCTCCATGGGCCCTCATTCCGAGTTGTTCGCTCGGTAAAAATCTTCGCATCGCAGCGATTTTCCGCTTAATGCGCATGCGCAATGTCCGCACTGCGACTGCGCCAAGTAAATTTGCTATGCACTTAGGAATTTTACTCACGGCTTTTTCATCGTTCTGGCGATCGTAATGTGAGTGAATCTTAGCATCTTAAAATTGCGAACGATGTATTCGCAATATTGCGATTACACACCTCGTAGCAGTTTCTGAGTAGCTCCAGACTTACTCGGCATCTGCGATCAGTTCAGTGCTTGTCGTTCCTGGTTTGACGTCACAAACACACCCAGCGTTCGCCCAGACACTCCTCCGTTTCTCCAGCCACTCCCGCGTTTTTTCCGGAAACGGTAGCGTTTTTTCCCACACACCCATAAAACGGCCTGTTTCCGCCCAGTAACACCCATTTCCTGTCAATCACGATGAAAAAGCCGTGAGTAAAATTCCTAAGTGCATAGCAAATTTACTTGGCGCAGTCGCAGTGCGGACATTGCGCATGCGCATTAAGCGGAAAATCGCTGCGATGCGAAGATTTTTACCGAGCGAACAACTCGGAATGAGGGCCATGGCGAAAATATGTTGCTTGGTGTGAGGCCAGGAAGGCCCCAACGGAGGAATTTCATCTCGGTCGATTTCTGCACTTCCTACAGTCAGGAGTGACTATGGGCCTAAAATTGGGTTCCATTAAGGTCCAGATCTCGGCTCTGTCGATTTTCTTCCAAAAAGAACTGGCTTCACTGCCTGAAGTTCAGACTTTTGTTAAAGGAGTGCTGCATATTCAGCCCCCTTTTGTGGCACCGTGGGATCTCAACGTGGTGTTGGATTTCCTAAAGTCGCATTGGTTTGAGCCACTTAAAACCGTGGAGTTAAAATACCTCACGTGGAAAGTGGTCATGCTGTTGGCCTTGGCGTCGGCCAGGGGTGTATCAGAATTGGCGGCTTTGTCTTGTAAAAGCCCTTATCTGAATTTTCATATGGATAGGGCGGAATTGAGGACTCGTTCCCAATTCCTCCCTAAGGTGGTTTCAGCTTTTCATGTGAACCAACCTATTGTGGTGCCTGCGGCTACTCGGGACTTGGAGGATTCCAAGTTACTGGACGTAGTCAGGGCCCTGAAAATATATGTTTCCAGGACGGCTGGAGTCAGGAAAACTGACTCGCTATTTATCCTGTATGCACCCAACAAGCTGGGTGCTCCTGCTTCTAAGCAGACTATTGCTCGCTGGATCTGTAGCACGATTCTACTTGCACATTCTGCGGCTGGACTGCCGCATCCTAAATCTGTAAAGGCCCATTCCACGAGGAAAGTGGGCTCTTCTTGGGCGGCTGCCCGAGGGGTCTCGGCTTTACAACTTTGCCGAGCTGCTACTTGGTTGGGTTCAAACACATTTGCAAAATTCTACAAGTTTGATACCCTGGCTGAGGAGGACCTTGAGTTTGCTCATTCTGTGCTGCAGAGTCATCCGCACTCTCCCGCCCGTTTGGGAGCTTTGGTATAATCCCCATGGTCCTTACGGAGTTCCCAGCATCCACTAGGACGTCAGAGAAAATAAGAATTTACTCACCGGTAATTCTATTTCTCGTAGTCCGTAGTGGATGCTGGGCGCCCATCCCAAGTGCGGATTGTCTGCAATACTTGTATATAGTTATTGCCTAACTAAAGGGTTAGTGTTATGAGCCATCTGTTCGTGAGGCTCAGTTGTTGTTCATACTGTTAACTGGGTATAGTATCACGAGTTGTACGGTGTGATTGGTGTGGCTGGTATGAGTCTTACCCGGGATTCCAAATCCCTTCCTTATTGTGTCAGCTCTTCCGGGCACAGTTTCCCTAACTGAGGTCTGGAGGAGGGGCATAGAGGGAGGAGCCAGTGCACACCAGGTAGTCCTAATTCTTTCTTAGAGTGCCCAGTCTCCTTCGGAGCCTGCTATTCCCCATGGTCCTTACGGAGTTCCCAGCATCCACTACGGACTACGAGAAATAGAATTACCGGTGAGTAAATTCTTATTATATATATATATATATATATAGCCGAAGTGCAGTGCACGTGGCCAGACTATATGAAACCTGATCCAAAATTCCCACTAATACCCCTGCGCCATCTGGTGGAGTAGTGTTGTAGGACAGGAACGTTCTGGAATCATAAACGGAGAAGCAGGAAGCATGGTTAAAATGGCCCCCATGCCATGCTTACAGTCATAATCACAGTTCAGGTTATAAATACGTGCCTATACACATTTATAACCTGTAACTAACCCTGTTAATATAGGCTTAACAGCCTATGCAATATTCCTTGTAAACCCATGCAGCCTTGCTATATTGCTGCTGCTGCTGCTATGGGCATTCACTCCCCCCCACCCCTGCAGCTGTGCCTGTGAGGATAGGCTTCTCCCCCCTACTGCTCCCCCCTGTAACTTCGACTATCCAGCGGACGGGAGCGGGTGCAGGGAGCGGCGGTGCAGGGAGTCGGAGAGCGGAGGATGTATAGAGCCGGGGAGCGAATTATGTATATAGCCGGGGAGCGGCATTGCGAGCGGACGTGAGTGCGGCCGGCGGCGGCTGTCGGGACGGCTCTTTGCGGCGGGTGGGGCGGCTCTGGCGGGCGCTGTGAGCGCTAGTCTTCTGAGCAGCGGCGGCAGGCGGCGCATCGTTGCCCACACAGTGTGACCGCTCTGTCCCCCAGCATACCTGATCTCCTGTAGTGAGGGGCTATGACGGGGCTTCTGCTGTAAGCTCCATCCAGCCTTTCCTGCAGTTCAGCCTGAGCTGCTGTTGGCTGTGAGGGTGCTCCTTTTGTGAGGACCGACACGCCAGTAGCTGCTTCCTTGCAGTGTGCACTATCCCGGACCCAAGTTTCTTGCTAAACTGGGAAGGGATGTGCTGAAGTAGAAAAAAATATATAATAATTTAAAATCAAAGTATATGTGGAAGAATCCACTCGTGCTGTCACTCCTGTGAGCACCGAAAAAAACACTGAGGTACTATGGGAGTATGGAGGGAGGAGGATAGTTACTAAATTTAAATATTCAGTGCCTGTCCTGCTAAAGCCCCGTCCATATCCCAAGAGTACTCCAGTGACCAAGAGTACTCCAGTGACCCCTAGTGGATGAAAAAGAAAATGCCTTTGCAGCTATCAACCTGTACACAGCAGCTGTGCAATAATATGCAAATGTCGCAGCTGCTGGGAACTGTATTGAGACATTCAAAGGAGGCATCTCATATCCGCCACTTGTGCAGAAAGACGCGACTTTCAGACACACATAGGTGAATAAGCAAATTTCTCAGGATCCCTAGAGCAGCGCGGACTGGCCGGGGGAACCGAGACGCCGGAGCCATGTTGGCTGCATACGGGGTTGCAGGCAGTTACACACCCCAAACCGGATGTGGTGCGCCTGTGCTCTGGTAGCCACCGTGTTTCTGTTACCATCACTGCGCTGTGCAGCTCCGATGCAGTGGCAAACAATCGCTCCACTGCATACATTGACATTCCATCCTTGTCTGAATCAGGCCCAGATGTGTGTGACAAGGGCAGTCCTTCTGCAGAACATTCAGATGCTCTGATTGGCTACTCCAAGACACTGACCTTCCCACTCCAAACTGGGATACAAACGTTGTGTCGGCGGTTACAGTGTCATCATCTAACCATAACCCCATATCGGTAATGTCAACATTTTCATTATATCAACATTTTAAACATGTCAGCACGGTGAATGCCGAATTACTGATTGCACACATCCAATCTCGTCTGCACAGGAGCCGGCTGAGCTGGAATAACAGCTCTGAGTGATTATACTTTATTCCAGTCCTGCACACTGCCGACGGCACTTTCTAGCAGACAAGATTATAACCATGAATATTGCCGGGGCAACCCAGGTTTGGTGTGAAAGGGTCTACCCAGGAATCTGACCCTGGTAGCTACCACGGTTTAACCCAGCACCGACCCTGGTGACCTGCGGTATTAACGGTGTGACCTATGTACAGAGCCGGCCATAGGCATAGGCAAACTAGGCAATTGCCTAGGGCATCTGGTATGCCTAGGGGCATCAGCAGCTTCCGCTGATTAAAATGATATGCGGCATGCCTATATTCTGTGTGTAGCATTTCATATGCAGTTACAGCCACAGTCTCACACAGTATATGCATGCTGCATATCAGTTTAATCAGCAGAAGCTGCTTGTGCATCCTAACCACATAGCAATGCATATAAGATGCATTTTCATAAAAAAAAATATGCCCAACGTTAGCATTGAGGCAAGATTTATGAGGACACATCTGTATTCAAGCAGAGGCAAAGGTCACAGTGTTAGTGGCAGTGTGAGTGCTGTGTGCATGTGAGTGGGTTGGTTGTGCAGTAGTATTCGGAATATGTGTAAGGAGCATTATGTGTGTCATGTAAAAATGCATTAATAATGTGCAACACATGAGTAAGGAGCACTATGTGTGTCATTGTGTGTATAAGGGCATTAATAATGTGCGGCATATGTGTAACAGGGTACTACTGTATGTGTGTCATTATGTGTATAGGGGCACTAATAATGTGCAGCAAATGTGTAGGGGGCACTATGTGTGTCATTATGTGTATAAGGGTATTAATAATGTGCAGCATATGTGTAAGGGACATTATGTGTAAAAGGGCATTAATAAAGGTTGTCATAATGTGTAAGGTGCATTATATTTATAAGGACATTAATAATGTGTCTCATATGTGTAAGGGGCATTACTGTGTGGCATTATGTGTATAAGGTGCTCTACTATGTGGCGTTGCGTATAGAAAGGGCACTACTGTGTCGTCTAATGTGAATAAAGAGCAATATGGTGTGGTGTAATGTGAATAAGGGGCAATTCAGTGTGATGTAATGTGAATAAGGAGCTCTGCTGTGAGGAGTAACGTTTATAAGGTTAAGTGATACTACTGTGGGATGTAATATGAATTATGGACACTATCGCATGATCAAATGTGAATAAAGTTGCAGTACTGTGTGGCGTAATTGGAATGTGGGGTACTATTGTGTGGCCATGCCCCTTGCCAGCAAAAACACACCCTTTTTGGGCTGCGCGCCAAATGTGCGAACTGTTCCTATTTAAAATATAGGGGGTACACTACAAACCCCAAAATAAAGACTGCTATGGGTTGATGGTGCTGGGAAAGAGGTGCAAGGTCAGAGGCGGAACCAGCGGTGGTGCTAGGGGGCACCAGGCAAAATCTTGCCTAGGGCATCATATTGGCTAGGGCCGGCTCTGCCTATGTAATTTGACCTGAAAAGCATATGGAGTGTCATCTCCAAGTGCTAACAGAGGGAAGACCCAGCAATAATCCGGGTCCGGCCTGCGGTGTGAACGGGGTTTTAGCTGTGACATAGCGTGAAACCGCATTCAGTTACCCAGGTTGGACCCATTTTTTTGGTGTGAAAGAGGAATTAAATGTGCATTGGGAACATGCGGTCTCTCCGTACCCTGGCTAAGGGCCCCCATCCCTGTTGTGTTTGACTTTATCCGCTTAGGGGTGTATGCAATTATAAAACCAGAAAAAAATAAAAGACAGCGCTTCAAAACAATGGTGCAGCACCAATAGCTGGGGTGGTCACTATCACCCCTTCACAATTCAAAAATGTTCCAATAGTTGCTGTGGTGCGCTCCCTGGGGTCTCCATACTGGATGTGAAACAGTATTCGTGGTGTTATTGGGTACTTCTCATCTAATAATCCACTTCTTAATCAACCGAATGTCTTCTTGCTTCACTGATATATGAATCAAGATCCTCCCAAAGACAAACTCCCCCAAAGAAAAAGGGAAAGTGTATATAGTGAAGTTCCGTTTTATTTTTCACATTTATAAAACACTTGAAAAGGTATATATTAAAACCATGAAATCCACCATTGATCGGTGGACCTGCGTACCGGACAAGATGGGGTGTCAGAATTGCCCACCCAGAATGCGTGTGTAAATACCACTTCCCGGGATTCTCAGCGACAATGCACTTCTTGGGTTACAGCCTTTGATCCCTCTAAATGTCACCGGAGGTCCATCCAATCTGTCACCAACGCGTTTCAGCTTTCAAAAAGCCTTTGTCAAGGTGTATGGTGGTTATGGGTCTTTATTATGCTTTTATACCCATTGTTGTGATCTGATTGGATGGAATCTCCCTATCTGCTTTGCTCGTTTCCCCTTGCCAAATCCTTATTGGCATCATCTCTACCTTTGAGTTTCCTCTCTCCCATATCTATCATTACCTCTGTGCATTTATAGAGGTTTTATAAACATATAAATAAGTTCTAAAACGCCATGTACGTTCCAGGGCTTGTGGAATGCATATGACTTCCGTTTTCCTGTGCACTGTAATTCCCTACTCCCCCCGGCCGCGGCTAGCGTTACACCGCTGACCGGAAGTGAGCCAACTTCCTGTTGGTGGAACGCAAACATCGCGCCTCGTGTATGCAATTATAGTCGGAAGTGCCATCTTGTCAGAAAGACGGCAGTTTCCGACCTTTTTAGGTCGAATCATTATTCAACCCATTCAATGCGGCTGCTGTTTTTCCGATAGGTCAGCAATTCCAACTTGTAGGAAAACACGTGGATTAGACGCTGATCCACGTGTTTTGTCAGATTTAGCTGCCAAATCCGACAGGTTTTAGCCCCGTTTCCGACAATGTCAATTGGCATTGTCGATAACGGCCACAACCAGTCAGATTTGGCCGCTAATTGAATAGTGAACTGTCGGAGAGGATCCAACAGCAACTGAATACAAGTATTAAACTGGTTGAGCATCAATTTTCCCTTGACGTCCACTGTGTGGCGCAGGTGAATATAGGAAGGAACAACAATGAACAAGCTTATGGCGTTGTGCTGGACACTACATATGCAAACTGGGCTCACAGGGGTGATTGGAGACTGACAATGGGAGGTGCTAATGGAGCTCTAACAATGTAACAATGATATAAAAGAAGACGCTACACACTGAAGTCTTTCATCAAACCATGGTTTAATTCTGCTGCTGTGAATGTGACCGCAATGTTTGGCCTTCAGAGTATCGGCCAAGTCACCTGCGTCGGTTATATGTATGTACGGGGAGACAGGACGTCACCGAAGTGCGTGGAATTCTGAATCTGCGGACATCTTCATGAAAGTTTTAGAAAGTAAAGCATTCTCTTGCACACTACAAAGCCCCTGGCGCCCCCTGTCTGTTAGCTAAGGACCTCTGCGCTGCGGTAATGTGTTGCAGAGACAGCCGATGTAGGGATTACAGTCTGCCTCACTTCTCCTTCTTTGCGATGGGAATGTTTCTCTCTTCGGTCTTGGTACTGTCAGTGACCGGAGCCTGGACGGACAGCAGGCCCTCTGCAGACAGAGCGGAAGTTAAGGCAGACGGGTTGACTGTTGGGGGGACCTTGTAGCGGCGATGGAACTCCCGGGAGATGAAGCCGTGCTCGTCCTGTGGGACAGAAAATTGGTTTGTTCTGTATTAATTGGTTTCAGGTGAAGTCAAACACCCAGAAACTCTTTACCCATGGGACTTGCTGGGATTACTCGCAGGCAGGTGCTCTTTACAGCCCAAGGCAAGGTATACGTGGTGTATATAAGCCTCTGTAAGTCATATAAGAGTAATGTTCCACTGCTTATAAATTATATCACAAGCCACTGTAATAACACAGGGCCGTCAGGCACGTTGCTTTTATAACAGATCAGATAACTGCAAGGTGCATACAATTTTTTACAAGATACAAGTGATTAGGCTCCCCCTGTACAAATAAATGAGACATATAAATCAGAAGTGCTCATTTTTTTATTTAGAAAAATTATCCAGTATCACATATCCGTGAGTGGCAAAAGTATGTGACCCTTTGCTTTCAGTATCTGGTATGACCACCTTGTGCAGCAATAACTATCTAAACGTTTCCAGTAATTGTTGATTAGTCCTGGACATCCGCTTGGAGGAATTTGACCCCATTCCTCTGTACAAAACAGCTCCAGCTCTGTGATGTTGGTGGGTTACCTCCCATGTACTGCTCGCTTCAGGTCCTTCCACAACATTTCAATTGGATTAAGGTCAGGACTTTGATTTGGCCATTCCAAAACTTTACATTTATTCTTCTTTAACCATTCTTTGGTCGAATGACTTGTGTGCTTTGGGTCGTTGTCTTGCTGTATGGTCCACGTTCTCTTGAGATGCAGCTCATGGACAGATGTCCTGACATTGTCCTTTAGAATATTCTGGTATAATTCAGAATTCATTGTCCCATCGATGATGGAGAGTTGTCCTGGGCCAGATGCAGCAAAACAAGCCCAAACCATGATACCACCACCACCACCACCACCACCACCACCACCACCACCACCACCGTGTTTCACAGATGGTATGAGGTTTTTATGCTGGAATGCAGGGTTCTCCTTTCTCCAAACAACTCTTCTCATTTAAACCAAAAAGCTCTATGTTGGACTCATCTGTCCACAAAACATTGTTCCAATGGCCTTCTGGTTTTCCCAGGTGATCTTTTGCAAACTGCAGACGGTCAGCAATGTCCTTTTTGGAGAGCGGCTTTCTCCTTGCAATCCTGCCATACACACCATTGTTGTTCAGTGTCTTCCTGATGGTGGACTCATGAAAATTAATATTAGCTAATGTGAGAAAGGCCTTCGGTTGCTTAGAAGTTACCTTGGGTTCCTTTGTGACCTTGCAAACTATTAGAAGCCTTGCTCTTAGGGTGATCTTTGTTGGTCGACCACTCCTGGAAAGGGTAATAATGTTCTGGAATTTCCATAATTTGTACACAATCTGACTGTTGATTGGTGGAGTCCAAACTCTTTAGAGATGGTTTTGTAACCTTTTCCAGCCTGATGAGCATCAACAACTCTTATTCTGAGGTCCTAAGACATCTCCTTTGTTTGTGGCATGATACACTCCCACAAAAATGTGTTGTGAACATCAGACTTTGATAGATCCCTGTTCTTTTAAGAAGACAGGTTGTCCACTCACACCCGATTGTCATCCCATAGATTAAAAACACCTTCAAAATATCTGCTATGCCTAAAGGGTCACCTACATTTGACACTCACAGATGTGTGATATTGGATCATTTTCCTCAATAAAAAAAAATGAGCATATCTAATTTTTTTGTCTCATTTGTTTGATCTCTTTATCTACGTTTAGGACTTGTGTGAAAATCTGAGGTAGTTTTAGGCCCAATTTCAGCATAAATATAGAAAGTTCTGAAGAGTTTGCAAACTTTCAAGCACCACTGTAGCTGTATACTTCTCATCACTCAATACATCAGTTACCTGGCGTTCTTCGTGCTTGGCATGAACCTCCACGTAGTCTCCAATGACTTTGACTGTCAGCTCTTCAGGCGAGAAGTGTTTCACATCCAGGAGTACGGAGAACTGATCCTTGTCCAGCTTTACCTGAGTGGAAAGAAAGTACATGCTGTGATGGAGCGATGCATCCACATTGTATATTATTATTTTATATTATGCAGTGTTCAAGGACGCCCATCTGATTGAATGCCCCCTCAGGTATACAGGCCTCAAACCACGTGTGTCAATCAGGGGCGTAGCTGTACATGCACGGCAGCACGGGATTGGCTACTGCCTCAGGTATACAGCCATATCCTCAGATTACACGTCATGCTAGGGCGTGGCAGTACATGCATGGCAGCACGGGATTGGCTACTGCCGCAGGTATACAGCCATATCCTCAGATTACACGTCATGCTAGGGCGTGGCAGTACATGCATGGCAGCACGGGATTGGCTACTGCCGCAGGTATACAGCCATATCCTCAGATTACACGTCATGCTGGGGCGTGGCTGTACATGCATGGCAGCACGGGATTGGATACTGCCGCAGGTATACAGCCATATCCTCAGATTACACGTCATGCTGGGGCGTGGCAGTATATGCATAGCAGCACGGGATTGGATACTGCCTCAGGTATACAGCCATATCCTCAGATTACACATCATGCTGGGGCGTGGCAGTATATGCATAGCAGCACGGGATTGGATACTGCCTCAGGTATACAGCCATATCCTCAGATAACACGTCATGCTGGGGCGTGGCAGTATATGCATAGCAGCACGGGATTGGATACTGCCTCAGGTATACAGCCATATCCCCAGATTACATGCTGGGGCGTGGCTGTACATGCATAGCAGCACGGGATTGGATACTGCCTCAGGTATACAGCCATATCCTCAGATTAGACGTCATGCTGGGGCGTGGCAGTATATGCATAGCAGCACGGGATTGGATACTGCCTCAGGTATACAGCCATATTCTCAGATTACACGTCATGCTGGGGCGTGGCAGTATATGCATAGCAGCACGGGATTGGATACTGCCTCAGGTATACAGCCATATCCTCAGATAACACGTCATGCTGGGGCGTGGCAGTATATGCATAGCAGCACGGGATTGTATACTGCCTCAGGTATACAGCCATATCCCCAGATTACATGCTGGGGCGTGGCTGTACATGCATAGCAGCACGGGATTGGATACTGCCTCAGGTATACAGCCATATCCTCAGATTACATGCTGGGGCGTGGCTGTACATGTCACACCCAACTCTCTTATTCAGCGCTAACAGAACAGTCCTGAGGCACAGGTGCAGCCATCTATGCCTCGGACAAGATCAAAGTGGCTGCTCTCAGCGCCTCATTATCTGCCAGTGCCTCCTACTGCCTTTCCTTCTAGTCGTCAATGGTCCCCGTAGGATGACATGGACCCATTGTCTGGGTCACGTCTCTTGTCCCCTCTAGCGTCAGCTGTGAGCAGACACAATGGAAATAAACATAAAGGACATTGGGGTACGATGTATCAAGCCTCCTAAAGAGTGATGTTGCCCTTAGCAACCAGCTTCTAGCTACCGTTTATCAAGTAAATTCTATAAAATGATACGGAGAAGCTGATTCGCTCTACTCGAGGAGCCTTGATGCCTCTCCCCCATTACTGGTAATTCTCTCTCTCCGCTGTTTCTCTTCCACTTACATCCTCCGTAACTCTTACAACTAGCACAACTTATATCCTCCTGTGACTCTTACGGGCAGCACCACTTACATCCTCCTGTGACTCTTACAGGCAGCACCACTTACATCCTCCTGTGACTCTTACAGGCAGCACCACTTACATCCTTCTGTGACTCTTACAGGCAGCACCACTTACATCCTCCTGTGACTCTTACAGGCAGCACCACTTACATCCTCCTGTGACTCTTACGGGCAGTACCGCTTACATCCTTCTGTGACTCTTACTAGCAGCAACACTTACATCGTCCTGTGACTCTTACGGGCAGTACCACTCTCCTGTGACTCTTATGGGCAGCACCGCTTACATCCTCCTGTGACTCTTACAGGCAGCACTGCTTACATCCTCCTGTGACTCTTATGGGCAGCACCGCTTACATCCTCCTGTGACTCTTACAGGCAGCACCGCTAATATATCCTCCTGTGACTCTTATGGGCAGCACCGCTTCCATCCTCCTGTGACTCTTACAGGCAGCACCATTTACATCCTCCTGTGACTCTTACAGGTAGCACCGCTTACATCCTCCTGTGACTCTTACAGGTAGCACCGCTTACATCCTCCTGTGACTCTTATGGGCAGCACCACTTACATCCTCCTTTGACTATTATGGGCAGCACCGCTTACATCCTCTTGTGACTCTTACAGGCAGCACCGCTTACATCCTCCTGTGACTTTTACAGGCAGCACCACTTACATCCTCCTGTGACTCTTACGGGCAGCACCACTTACATCCTCCTGTGACTCTTATGGGCAGCACTGCTTCCATCCTCCTGTGACTCTTAAGGGCATCTCCACTTACATCCTCTTGTGTCTTACAGGCAGCACCACTTACATCCTCCTGTGACTCTTACAGGCAGCACCACTTACATCCTCCTGTGACTCTTACAGGCAGCACCACTTACATCCTCCTGTGACTCTTACAGGCAGCACCACTTACATCCTCCTTTGACTCTTACGGGCAGCACCACTTACATCCTCCTGTGACTCTTACGGGCAGCACCACTTACATCCTCTTGTGACTTACAGGCAGCACCACTTACATCCTCCTGTGACTCTTATGGGCAGCACCGCTTCCATCCTCCTGTGACTCTTACAGGCAGCACCACTTACATCCTCCTGTGACTCTTACAGGCAGCACCACTTACATCCTCCTTTGACTCTTACGGGCAGCACCACTTACATCCTCCTGTGACTCTTACGGGCAACACCACTTAAATCGTCCTGTGACTCTTACGGGCAGCACCACTCTCCTGTGACTCTTACAGGCAGCACTGCTTACATCCTCCTGTGACTCTTATGGGCAGCACCGCTTACATCCTCCTGTGACTCTTACAGGCAGCACCGCTTATATCTTCCTGTGACTCTTATGGGCAGCACCGCTTCCATCCTCCTGTGACTCTTACAGGCAGCACCACTTACATCCTCCTGTGACTCTTACAGGTAGCACCGCTTACATCCTCCTGTGACTCTTACAGGTAGCACCGCTTACATCCTCCTGTGACTCTTATGGGCAGCACGACTTACATCCTCCTTTGACTCTTATGGGCAGCACCGCTTACATCCTCCTGTGACTCTTACAGGCAGCACCGCTTACATCCTCCTGTGACTCTTACAGGCAGCACCACTTACATCCTCCTGTGACTCTTACGGGCAGCACCACTTACATCCTCCTGTGACTCTTATGGGCAGCACCGCTTTTATCCTCCTGTGACTCTTACAGGCAGCACCACTTACATCCTCTTGTGACTTACAGGCAGCACCACTTACATCCTCCTGTGACTCTTACAGGCAGCACCACTTACATCCTCCTGTGACTATTACAGGCAGCACCACTTACATCCTCCTGTGACTCTTACAGGCAGCACCACTTACATCCTCCTTTGACTCTTACGGGCAGCACCACTTTCCTGTGACTCTTACGGGCAGCACCACTCTCCTCTGACTCTTATGGGCAGCACCACTTACATCCTCCTGTGACTCTTACAGGAATGCGCCATTACATTACAGCAGACATAGGGGCAGATGTATTAACCTGGAGAAGGCATAAGGAAGTGATAAACCAGTGATAAGTGTAAGGTGATAAATGCACCAGCCAATCAGCTCCAATATGTAAATTAACAGTCAGGAGCTGATTGACTAGTGCATTTATCACCTTGCACTTATCACTTCCTTATGCCGTCTCCAGGCTTAATACATCTGCCCTACTATAATGCAGCACCACGGCAATGTAATATACCGGCACTGCATGCACTGATATAAATGTGGACTTTTACCCATATTCCAAGTTGTACGCATCTATGCGGCTGCATCACCCCTACCCGTATGCCGCCATAGCATGCATGTGGTTTGTTGCTACATGTACACAAATGTGAAGTTATACAGCAAGTGATGTACACAAATTGTATAGTCCTAAAACTTTACTAATAATGAAGGAATTCACATCAATGTTGAGATGCCTCTAAATACAAATTAGGGAGAGGTCCTAGGCTGTGAAAAGTGTGGAGAAGTGAGCCAGTGGAGAAGTTGCCCATGGCAACCAATCAGCACTGATGTAACATTTATAATTTGCATGCAATATGAGGACATTTAGGTGTGGTTGCTCCTGCAGCCATCGGCGCAAAGTACCGATTTTCTGTACTCTGCGCATGCACAGGACCTGTTCTGCGTGTGCGCGACCGTGTCCTGCTGCATAGGACACAGCCTGGCATCAAACTTTGATTGACAGTCTGATGCTGTTTCGGGGGTGGGGAGTGGGCGGCGATGGCCTCCGTTTGTGAAAAATAAGAATTTACTCACCGGTAATTCTATTTCTCGTAGTCCGTAGTGGATGCTGGGGACTCCGTAAGGACCATGGGGAATAGACGGCTCCGCAGGAGACTGGGCACATCTAAGAAAGATTTAGGACTATCTGGTGTGCACTGGCTCCTCCCCCCATGACCCTCCTCCAAGCCTCAGTTAGGAACTGTGCCCGGAAGAGCTGACACAATAAGGAAGGATTTTTGAATCCCGGGTAAGACTCATACCAGCCACACCAATCACACCATATAACACGTGATAGGAACCCCGGTTAACAGTATGATAACAAATGGAGCCTCTGAAGAGATGGCTCACAACAAAACCCGATTTTTGTAACAATAACTATGTACAGGTATTGCAGACAATCCGCACTTGGGATGGGCGCCCAGCATCCACTACGGACTACGAGAAATAGAATTACCGGTGAGTAAATTCTTATTTTCTCTGACGTCCTAGTGGATGCTGGGGACTCCGTAAGGACCATGGGGATTATACCAAAGCTCCCAAACGGGCGGGAGAGTGCGGATGACTCTGCAGCACCGAATGAGAGAATTCCAGGTCCTCCTCAGCCAGGGTATAAAATTTGTAGAATTTTGCAAACGTGTTTGCCCCCGACCAAGTAGCTGCTCGGCAAAGTTGTAAAGCCGAGACCCCTCGGGCAGCCGCCCAAGATGAGCCCACCTTCCGTGTGAAATGGGCTTTTACAGATTTAGGCTGCGGTAAGCCTACCGCAGAATGCGCCAGCTGAATAGTGCTACAAATCCAGCGCGCAATAGACTGCTTAGAAGCAGGAGCACCCAGCTTAGCGGGTGCATACAGGATAAACAGCGAGTCAGTCTTTCTGACTCCAGCCGTCCTGGAAATATAAATTTTTAGGGCCCTGACTACGTCCAGCAACTTGGAATCCTCCAAGTCCCTAGTAGCCGCAGGCACCACAATAGGTTGGTTCAAGTGAAAAGCTGAGACCACCTTTGGGAGAAACTGAGGACGAGTCCTCAATTCTGCCCTATCCATATGGAAAATCAGATAAGGGCTTTTACAAGACAAAGCCGCCAATTCTGAAACCCGCCTGGCCGACGCCAAGGCCAACAGCATGACCACTTTCCACGTGAGATATTTTAAATCCACAGTCTTAAGTGGTTCGAACCAATGTGATTTCAGGAATGCCAAAACCACATTGAGATCCCAAGGTGCCACTGGGGGCACAAAAGGAGGCTGAATATGCAGTACTCCTTTGACAAAAGTCTGAACTTCGGGTAGTGAAGCCAGTTCTTTTTGGAAGAAAATCGACAGAGCCGAAATCTGGACCTTTATGGACCCCAATTTGAGGCCCAACGTCACCCCTGCTTGCAGGAAGTGCAGGAATCGACCCAGTTGAAATTCCTCCGTCGGGGCCTTCATGGCCTCACACCAAGCAACATATTTTCGCCAAATGCGGTGATAATGTCTTGCGGTGACATCCTTCCTGGCTTTGATCAGGGCAGGGATGACTTCCTCCGGAATACCCTTTTCCTTCAGGATCCGGTGTTCAACCGCCATGCCGTCAAACGCAGCCGCGGTAAGTCTTGGAACAGACAGGGTCCCTGCTGCAGCAGGTCTTGTCTGAGCGGCAGAGGCCAAGGGTCCTCTGTAAGCATCTCTTGAAGTTCCGGGTACCAAGCTCTTCTTGGCCAATCCGGAACCACGAGTATGGTTTTCACTCCTCGCCTTCTTATTATTCTCAGTACCTTGGGTATGAGAGGTAGAGGAGGAAACACATAAACCGACTGGTACACCCATGGTGTCACTAGAGCGTCCACCGCTATCGCCTGAGGGTCTCTTGACCGGGCGCAATATCTTTTCAACTTCTTGTTGAGGCGGGACGCCATCATGTCTACCTGTGGTTTTTCCCACCGGTTGACCAGCATTTGGAAGACTTCTGGATGAAGTCCCCATTCTCCCGGGTGGAGGTCGTGCCTGCTGAGGAAGTCTGCTTCCCAGTTGTCCACTCCCGGAATGAACACTGCCGTCAGTGCTAACACATGATTCTCTGCCCATCTGAGAATCCTTGTGGCTTCTGCCATCGCCATCCTGCTTCTCGTGCCGCCCTGTCTGTTTACATGGGCGACCGCCGTGATGTTGTCTGACTGGATCAGTACCGGCTGGTTTTGAAGCAGGGGTCTTGCCTGGCTTAGGGCATTGTAAATGGCCCTTAGCTCCAGGATATTTATGTGAAGAGAAATCTCCTGATTTGACCCCAGTCCTTGGAAATTTCTTCCCTTTGTGACTGCCCCCCAGCCCCGAAGGCTGGCATCCGTGGTCACCAGGACCCAGTCCTGTATTCCGAATCTGCGGCCCTCTAGTAGATGAGCCCTCTGCAGCCACCACAGCAGCGACACCCTGGTTCTGGCCGATAGGGTTATCCGCTGTTGCATCTGGAGATGGGACCCGGACCATTTGTCCAACAGGTCCCACTGGAACGTCCTTGCGTGGAACCTTCCGAATGGAATTGCTTCGTACGAAGCTACCATTTTTCCCAGGACTCGTGTGCATTGATGTACCGACACTTTTCCTGGTTT
This sequence comes from Pseudophryne corroboree, assembly GCF_028390025.1. Taxonomy (NCBI): domain Eukaryota; kingdom Metazoa; phylum Chordata; class Amphibia; order Anura; family Myobatrachidae; genus Pseudophryne; species Pseudophryne corroboree. The sequence goes on along the minus strand of NC_086453.1, from coordinate 18,873,399 downwards.
TAGGATGTCTCTGACCAGAGATGACAATTCCTCGGCTTTTTCCAGTGGAAGAAACACTCTTTTCTGGTCTGTGTCCAGAATCATTCCCAGGAACAGAAGACGTGTCGTCGGGACCAGCTGTGACTTTGGAATGTTTAGAATCCAGCCGTGCTGTTGTAGCACTTCCTGAGAAAGTGCCACCCCCACTATCAACTGTTCTTTGGACCTCGCCTTTATCAGGAGATCGTCCAAGTACGGGATAATCAAAACTCCCTTCTTGCGAAGGAGTATCATCATTTCGGCCATTACCTTGGTAAAGACCCTCGGTGCCGTGGATAACCCGAACGGCAGCGTCTGGAACTGATAGTGACAGTCCTGTACCACAAATCTGAGGTACTCCTGGTGCGGAGGGTAAATGGGGACATGCAGGTACGCATCCTTGATGTCCAGGGATACCATGTAATCCCCCTCCTCCAGGCTCGCAATAACCGCCCTGAGCGATTCCATCTTGAACTTGAACCTTTTGATATAAGTGTTCAAGGCTTTTAAATTTAAGATGGGTCTCACCGAACCGTCCGGTTTCGGTACCACAAACATTGTGGAGTAGTAACCCTTTCCTTGCTGAAGGAGGGGTACCTTGACGATCACTTTCTGTGAATACAGTTTTTGAATAGCCACCAACACTGCCTCCCTGGCAGAGGGAGTTGCCGGCAAAGCAGATTTTAGGAAACGGCGGGGGGGAGACGTCTCGAATTCCAGCCTGTACCCCTGAGATACTACTTGAAGGACCCAGGGATCCACTTGTGAGAGAGCCCACTGTGCGCTGAAAAACCTGAGACGTGCCCCCACCGTTCCCGATTCCGCCTGAGCAGCCCCAGCGCCATGCTGTGGACTTACCGGACGCAGGGGAGGACTTCTGCTCCTGGGAACTAGCTGTGTGCTGCAGCTTTTTCCCCCTTCCTCTGCCCCTCGGCAGAAAGGATGAGCCTCTAGCCCGCTTATTTTTCTGGGGCCGAAAGGACTGTACCTGATAATACGGTGCTTTCTTTTGCTGTGGGGTAGCCTGTGGCAAAAAAGTCGATTTCCCAGCAGTAGCTGTGGAAACGAGGTCTGAAAGACCTTCCCCAAAAAGTTCCACCCCTTTATAGGGTAAAACTTCCATGTGCCGCTTGGAGTCGGCATCCCCTGACCATTGCCTAGTCCATAACCCCCGTCTGGCGGCAATGGACATAGCGCTTTTTTTTTATGCCAGCCGTCAAATATCCCTCTGTGCATCACGCATGTATAAGACCGCGTCTTTTATATGGTCAATCGTAAGCAAAATATTGTCCCTATCCATGGTATCAATGTTTTCCGACGGAGTCTGACCACGCAGCAGCAGCACTGCACATCCAAGCTGATGCAATAGCGGGTCTCAATATAATGCCAGTGTGTGTGTATATAGCTTTTAGGGTACTTTCCAGCTTTCTATCAGCAGGTTCTTTTAGGGCGGCCGTATCCGGAGACGGTAGTGCCACCTTTTTTGATAAGCGTGTCAGCGCTTTATCTACCCTAGGGGGTGTTTCCCAGCGTGACCTATCCTCTGGCGGGAAAGGGTACGCAGCCATTAACCGTTTAGAAATGATCAATTTTCTGGGGAAGTCCACGCTTCCTCACACACCTCATTTAATTCGTCAGATGCAGGAAAAACTACTGGTAGTTTTTTCTCACCAAACATAATACCCTTTTTTGTGGTACCTGGGGTATCATCAGAAATGTGTAAAACATTTTTCATAGCCTCAATCATATAACGGGTGGATCTATTGGAGGGTACACTCGTCTCATCATCGTCGACACTGGAGTCGGTATCCGTGTCGACATCTGTATCTGTCATCTGAGGTAGCGGGCGTTTTATAGCCCCTGATGACATTTGAGACGCTTGGACAGGCACAAGCTGAGTAGCCGGCTGTCCTATGTCGTCAAACCTTTTATGTAAGGAGCTGACACTGTCACGTAATTCCTTCCATAAGTCCATCCACACTGGTGTCGACCCTGCAGGGGGTGACATCACATTCACAGGCATTTGCTCCGCCTCCACATCATTATCCTCATCATACATGTCGACACAGCAGTACCGACACACAGCAGACACACAGGGAATGCTCTTACAGAGGACAGGACCCCACAAAGCCCTTTGGGGAGACAGAGGGAGAGTATGCCAGCACACACCAGGGCGCTATATAACACAGGGATATCACTATACAGAGTGTTTTCCCCTATTGCTGCCTATAATATATATATACTGCGCCTAAATTGTGCCCCCCCCTCTCTTTTTTACCCTTTCTGTAGTGCAGGACTGCAGGGGAGAGCCAGGGAGCTTCCTTCCAGCGAAGCTGTGAGGGAATAATGGCGCCAGTGTGCTGAGGGAGTTGGCTCCGCCCCTTTTTCGGCGGGCTTTCTCCCGCTATTTTATCGTTTCTGGCAGGGGTTAATATACACCTATATAGCCTCTGGGGCTATATATGGTGTTAGTTTTGCCAGCCAAGGTGTTATTATTGCTGCTCAGGGCGCCCCCCCCCCCAGCGCCCTGCACCCATCAGTGACCGCAGTGTGTGGTGTGCATGAGGAGCAATGGCGCACAGCTGCAGTGCTGTGCGCTACCTTGGAGAAGACAGAAGTCTTCAGCCGCCGATTTTCCGGACCACCTTCTTGTTTCTGGCTCTGTAAGGGGGACGGCGGCGCGGCTCCGGGAACCGACGACGAGGTCGGGTCCTGTGTTCGATCCCTCTGGAGCTAATGGTGTCCAGTAGCCTAAGAAGCCCGAGCTACCACCACTTAGGTAGGTTCGCTTCTTCTCCCCTTAGTCCCTCGTTGCAGTGAGCCTGTTGCCAGCAGGTCTCACTGAAAATAAAAAACCTAAACTATACTTTCTTCTAGGAGCTCAGGAGAGCCCCTAGTGTGCATCCAGCTCAGCCGGGCACAGAAATCTAACTGAGGCTTGGAGGAGGGTCATGGGGGGAGGAGCCAGTGCACACCAGATAGTCCTAAATCTTTCTTAGATGTGCCCAGTCTCCTGCGGAGCCGTCTATTCCCCATGGTCCTTACGGAGTCCCCAGCATCCACTAGGACGTCAGAGAAAATAGAGATGTGTCGCGGCGGTTTTGGGGGTGGGAGGAGGCCAGGAATCTTAAGCGGCACAATGGGTGCTTAGTACATCTCCCATAGTGTCTCGTACAGCAAGGCAGTAAAAGAAACAAAAATTATGCTAGCATAAGCATAAACAAAAAAACAAACTTACACCCCCCCCCCAAAAAAAAAACCCACATAAACAAACAAACCCAAACCCCCAAAAAATCATACCAAAACCAAACTAAGTTAAAAGTCAGCAAAAATGGGAATCAACCATATGACTTGTAATGCTGAATAAATGTCAGTAATGATCAACCTACAGTATATGCAGGTAGGTATTAGTTTGTGTTCAAGAAAAATGTGTTTTAGAGGGTGGTGTCCCACAACTGCAAAGGGTTAATGCAAAGGTAACAGGTGGGGGAACTGGGGCCCTCATTCCGAGTTGATCGGTCGCAAGGCGAATGTAGCAGAGTTACACACGCTAAGCCGCCGCCTACTGGGAGTGAATCTTAGCTTCTTAAAATTGCGACCGATGTATTCGCAATATTGCGATTACTAACTACTTAGCAGTTTCTGAGTAGCTCCAGACTTACTCTGCCTGTGCGATCATTTCAGTGCTTGTCGTTCCTGGTTGACCTCACAAACACACCCAGCGTTCGCCCAGGCACTCCCACCGTTTCCCCGGCCACTCCTGCGTTTTTTCCGGAAACGGTAGCGTTTTCAGCCACACGCCCCTGAAACGCCGTGTTTCCGCCCAGTAACACCCATTTCCTGTCAATCACATTACGATCGCCGGAGCGAAGAAAAAGCCGTGAGTAAAATTACTTTCATCATAGTAAAGTTACTTGGCGCAGTCGCAGTGCGAACATTGCGCATGCGTACTAAGCGGATTTTCACTGCGATGCGATGAAAAATACCGAGCGAACAACTCGGAATGAGGGCCTGGGTGTGTATTATTAGATCTACATTAAAAAGGTCTACAGTCAATGGGCCTAATTCAGACCTGATCGCACGCTAGCTATTTTTTGCAGCGCTGCGGTCAGATAGTCGCCGCCTCTGGGGGAGTGTATTTTCGCTTTGCAAGTGTGCGATCGCATGTGCAGCCGAGTGGTACAAAAAAGTTTTGTGCAGTTTTTGAGTAGCCCAGAACTTACTCAGCCACTGCGATCACTCAAGCCTGTACGGGACCGGAAATGACGTCAGACACCCGCCCTGCAAACGCTTGGACACGCCCAGAAAACGGTCAGTTACCACCCAGAAACGCCTTTCTTCCTGTCACTCTCGTTGTGATCGGCTGTGCGAATGGATTCTTCGTTAAACCCATCGCCCAGCAACGATCCGCTTTGTAACCATACGACGCGCCTGCGCATTGTGGTGCATATGCATGTACAGTTCTGACCTGATCGCAGCGCAGCGAAAAAATCTAGCGTGCGATCAGGTCTCAATTACCCCCCAATAGGTCTACCACTAATAGTAGACATGCATTAGGTTGACAGGGTCAAAAAGTAGACAGAATCAAAAGGTCAACATAGAATAGGTAGACAATAAAGGTCAACATGGAAACGGTCGACACAAAAAAGGCAACCAAGTTTTTTGGGGGTGTTTTGTCACTTTCCTGCCACAAACAAGACCCATTAGTGTGTTGCGTCCCCTCGCATGGCGAGCGAACATGGATGGTAAAGTATGAAAAAGTTTTAAAAAAATGAAGAAAAAAATTAAATAACTTTTGTCTACCATATGTACGTCGACCACTGGCACGTCGACCTTTTGACCATGTTGTCCTGTTGAACTATCTTTTACATGTCCACCATTAGTGGTAGACTTATTGACTGTAGACCTTTTTAGTGTAGATCTATATATCTGATAACGGGGGAACTGACTTGTGGTCACATGTGTCGGCACTCCGGACTCGCTGTCCTCTCAAGGGACTAGGAATCAGTGGTTTGCTTTTGTGCGGCGTCCCTTGATTCATTCTTGTTTCAGAGCTGAATAATGTACGACGAGTGATAAGTGCCTGACCATGCATCTTAGAGAACAAGAAATGTGTCTGCACAGTGTTTGTAGACCAGGGCTGGGCAATACGCGGCCCTCTAGCTACTGTTGTACTGCAAATCATAGCATGCCCTTCCACACTTTTTGCATTTCCTGATAGCAAAACTATTGCAGGGCATGCTGGGATGTGTAGTCCCACACAGCAGCTGGATAGCCGCTTATTGCCCACCCCTGTTCCCTAAGTAAGGCCCTCAGCACGGCCATCTTTCTTCACTATAAGATATTGGTCTAGGTTCTACTCCCAACACATGGTCACACATTGCGGTGCGTAGGGTGACCAGATCTCTGTGTCGAACGGGCACATCAGCAGTTGACATTCATCGCCATCTTGTGGCGGTGCACGGTGATAACGTCATGTCACAGGAACAGGTTTGGATGTGCAGCGAACCGGCCTGCCAAGCTCATCCACCAGATATGACAATTTTTTTTGCAGCAGTCAAGGTCTGTCGTCTTGTCAAAATCGCATTAAATTTGATTACTCGCCAAAATCTTGTCAGTTTCAGAATCCCGCACCCGTCCCTACCAAATTTGCCCATTAGTCCCCAAATGCACAAAGGCAATCCTATTTCACCCAGTAACCAAGTACCTTACCCCAATCTGACTCCTAATACTATTTTAGGAGAAATATTGGAGTTTAGACAAAAGTTCAAAAACTTGGGGAGTTTGGCTTAACTTCAAACAGTCCTTGCAGAACACCCTAGTAAGACCACCAGTGAGGTATGGGTGAGGTGGGCTATCTTTTAGGGTATGTACCGAACACGGGTGCCATCTTAAAATCGGCCATCTTGAATCTAAGTCAGTTTTTTCAAATGGAAGGAAAGGGGGTCGTGTAACATCTCACAGCCCACCTCACGTGACCATACCTTACTGGAGGGGATACAGTTGTTAAGTCGACACAGCTTAGGTCAACAGTCATTAGGTCGACCACTGAAGGTCGACATGCAATCGGTCGACATGGTCAATAGGTCAACATGGTCATTAGGTCGACGGGTCAAACAGTCTACATGAGTTTTTCAATTTTTTGGACTTTTTCATACTTTACGATCCAAGTGGATTATGATTGGGAATGGTAGGCACTTTGCCTGAAAGCCAGGGGACACGGTGCACTAATTGGGGTTCCCCGTCACTTTACGAAGAAAATAACACCAAAAAAAGTCCAAAAACTTATGTCGGCCTTTTCACCTGTCGACCTAGTACATGTCACCCTTCAGTTGTCGACCTAATGACTGTCGACCTAAGTTGAGTCAACCCAACGACCCATACCCTACTGGAGTATTCAGTTTTCACATTTCTTGCAAAGTTTTTGAAACAGAAGTGTGTACTGCGACTTTTGAATCACCCTCTATTTCTTCAGGTTACCCATGAAACCACCCACCAAATCAATATGCTGAGAGACAGCTCGTTCAGTCTACAGGGGAGACATATCAAGCACTGGAGAGAGAGAAATTGGAGAAGTTGTGCAAGGCGCCCAATCATCTGTCATTTCAAAGACTGCGAGATAAATGTGGCTGATGGTGACCGCGGCACAGAAGGGGTTAAACCCCATGCTGCTGCGCCATATCAGAGCTGACCATTCGGCACTAGGCGTCAAATTCCAATTACCCAATAGGCACTAGGTTTGAAATGCTACACGTGCTAGGCGCCATTTGTTTAAAAATATATGATCGGCGCTAAGCGCCCTGTGTAAATGTATTAACGACGCTATGGGCCAAGTGTTAACAATTTACTATTTTATTGTTCCTCCACTGTGGCTGGGACTTAGGGCTTAATTCAGCATTCGCATGCTGATGCCCTGTGCAGTGTGCACACGTGCAGAAGACGTACTGCGCATGCACACAGTGAGATGCGATGGCACCTCACACGTGCGAACGCCTCTGCCTGATTGACAGGCGGAGGCTTTCGTGGGACGGCAACGTGGCGTTTTAGGGGTGTCACGGCACCTTTGGGGACTGCATGTCTGGACCGTTTGCGGGGAGAGCCGCGGTGGCTGCGTGATGTCACACATGGCCGCTGCGACCTGACACATGGCAGAAAGCCGTCTGCCTTCAAGAAGTATTGTACTGCTGTGAACATCTGTATGCTGTATCTCCCTTGCAAAGGGGAAGAGTTTTTTAGGAGACGATTTGAGCAATAAACATCTTGCCTTCAAGACGACTACATCTCAATTCCTGCAATCAGCTGAATTGGCCAAATGCAATCCTGTTCTCCAGCTGTTCTGGGTTGAGTCCAGTGTATCCAAGATCCACCCGATGCCAGCTACCATGCAGGGCCTGGTCCATGTGGAAAACCAGTGCTAATCAGGCGGTGGCAGCAAAACTTCTACACACTGCAGAGTGGGTGAAATCAGTAACAGACAGTAAGAGGGAATCCCCCTATTGGACCAGGTCCCATGAGAGCCAAACCAATCTGTGATTGCTTGGAGCAGATAGCGGGGCACATTCGGTCACACCTACTGTCTTTTATTTGAACCCAAATGTATTTATATTTATAGGGGCCTATTCAATCCAGAGCGATGATCCGGCTATCTGCTGCTTTGCAGATATACACCCATTAAGGTATAGAGGGGGGTTATTCAGAGTAGTTAGCAAACCACAAAAAATTGCAATTGGTCAAAACCATGTGCACTGCAGGTGGGGCAGATGTAACATGTGCAGAGAGAGTTAGATGTGGGGGGGGGGGTGTTCAAACTAAAATCTAAATTGCAGTGTAAAAATAAAGCAGCCAGTATTTATCCTGCACAGAAACAAAATAACCCACCCAAATCTAACTCTCTCTGCACATGTTACATATGCCCCACCTGCAGTGCACATGGTTTTGCCCAATTGCTAACTTTTTGGTTTGCTAACAAACCTGAACAATCCCTAGAAATCAATTTTCCGCTTGCACCTCTCGCATTGCAGGTCTACCTGTACTATAGAACTCTTCCATCGACTGCCTATTTGTATGTAAATATATAGTAATTTTACGTGTTTAACTCATGTTCACCTAGTAAATGGACATAATGGTGTTTGCCTGGATAAACCTGGGCGCTGTACTGTTAGCAGTACCTCCTCTGACCAGGGTGTGGCGCCAAACCACTCTTTCTGGGATTATGTATGTGTGAGCACTTGGCAGTGAGTATTAAACTGTATTATGGCCCTCATTCCGAGTTGTTCGCTCGCAAGGCGAATGTAGCAGAGTTACACACGCTAAGCCGCCGCCTACTGGGAGTGAATCTTAGCTTCTTAAAATTGCGACCGACGTACGCGCAATATTGCGATTACAAACGAGTTAGCAGTTTCTGAGTAGCTTCAGACTTACTCTGCCTGTGCGATCAGTTCAGTGCTTTTCGTTCCTGGCTGACGTCATAAACACACCCAGCGTTCGCCCAGGCACTCCCACCGTTTCTCCGGCCACTCCTGCGTTTTTTCCGGAAACGGTAGCGTTTCCAGCCACACGCCCCTAAAACGCCGTGCATCCGCCCAGTAACACCCATTTCCTGTCAATCACAATGCGAACGTCGGAGCGATGAAAATGCCGTGAGTAAACTTACTTTCTTCATAGTAAAGTTACTTGGCGCAGTCGCAGTGCGAACATTGCGCATGCGCACTAAGAGAATTCTCACTGCGATGCGATGAAAATCTCCGAGCGAACAACTCGGAATGAGGGCCAATATGTTTCATTTTGGATTTTACGCATGCTTGCTTGATAAATGTGTAAGGAGGCAAAGCCAGCCTCCCTGTGTATTACAGCTGAATACTGGACCTAATTCAGACTGGAACGCTGCAGCGGCAGCGCTCGCAGTCTGATGCCCGGTGAAGTGTGCGCACACGCAGAGGCCGCACTGCACGCGCGTACAGTCGGATGCGCCGGCATCTCATTTGCGCAATCGCCTCTGCCTGATTGACGGACAGAGGCGGGAGGGGGCGTGCGGTCCGGACAACGCAGGCGGACCGTTTGCAGGGCAGGCTGCGGCTGGCTGCGTGGCATCACATGCAGCCGTTGCGTCCCTAAACATGGCGGGTAGCTGTCTGCCTTCACAGCTAAGCTGCGTAGACAGAAAGCTACTCGGCAGGTGCGAAAGCATCGCCGCTGTGCGCATGTCTGCGAGGGGGAAGGGCTGGATCCGGCTTGCGGGGCGGACTTGCCCTGTGCTGGGCGTCCACGCGCATGTCAGAGTTATTGATCGTAGATGTGAATTAGGACCATAATCTGATTCCTGGGAAAATAACTGACAATGCTCATGTTGGGGCCTGGTTATACCGTACCTTGTAAGTGATTGGCCCTTTAAAAAAAAAAAAAACCCTCCAAGGTCGACCGGCACCCCCTCGCCTCCGGAGATCTGGGGCCTTATTACATCTGGCCCGTAGTGTACCAGGGATGTAGTGTTTGCACTTTTCTCACAATTGTGGCAGCGTAAATCTGTAGCCAACTAATGGGCTCATTTATCAACGAGTGATACATTTCACTGTGCGCGATAAATTGCACCAGCCAATCAGCTCCCAACTGTCATATTACAGACTGTTTGAAACATGACAGTTAGGAGCTGATTGGCTGGTGCAATTTATCACTCACAGTGAAATGTATCACTCATAATAAATAAATAAATAAGCCCATAAATTCACACAAAAAAAAATATCTTGACATTTTCTTTACTTAGGCATTAGGTTCCTCTACCAAGATGGCCGCTGACACTGCTACTGCATGTGTGGCACTATCTTGCCACTGTGTTTGAGCGCCACGTTACCACACGGGTGTGTAGTATGGATGTGTAGTATTCAGCTTCGGGTAGATCCTGCATTCCACTGTGTATATATATATATATATATATATATATACACACACACACACATGACCAGGCAGGTCCGCTATATGTTCCACATCACCTCTGCCACCTGTCATTGTTACTACGAGTACGGCTGTATATTTTCTTACTACAATAAACCTGGAACCCTGGGGCCTAATTCAGACCTGATCGCTCGCTAGGTTTTTTTTGCCGCGCTGCGATCAGATAGTCGCCGCCTACGAGGGAATGTATTTTTGCTTTGCAAGTGTGTGATCGCATGTGTAGCAGAGCTGTACAAACAGATCTTGTGCAGTCTCTGCGCAGCCCAGGACTTACTCATCCGCTGCGATCACTTCAGCCTGTTCATGCCCGGAATTGATGTCACACACCCGCCCCGCAAACGCCTGGACACGCCTGCATTTTTCCAACCACTCCCAGAAAACGGTCAGTTGCCACCCACAAACGCCCTCTTCCTGTCAATCTCCTTGCGATTGATCGTGCGAATGGATTCTTCGCACAAACCCATCGCTGAGCGGCGTTCCGCTTTGTACCTGTGTGACGCGCATGCGCAGTTCTGACCTGATCGCAGCGGTGCAAAAAACGCTAGCGAGCGATCAGGTCTGAATTACCCCCCTGGTTAGGTCATATGCTCATCCCGCTGGTGTCTACTATTATCCAGCTTGTGTATACCACAAATAGAACACACAGATCAACAGAGACAAGGTACACCCTAAGGGGGTCATTCCGACCCGATCGCACGATGCAGTTCGCATCGATCGTGTCGGAACTGTGCATGCGCCAGCGCATGCCAGGCGGCCTGAAGGCCGTCGTTTCCTAGCGATCGCCTCTGCCTGATTGACAGGCAGAGGCGGTCGCTGGGGGGGAGGGGGCGGCATGACGGCGTCCCCCCGCATGTCTGGGAAGATGATCGCAGCTGTGCTAAATTTATCACAGCTACGATCAACTCGGAATGACCCCCTAAGTCCCTTCCTGAACACGGAGTATTGATGATTATGGTGTCACTGGCTGGAAATGCCACCACGACGCCATCTGACATTTCAGCCTGACCCACTGACAAGTGGGGAAAAGTTATTCCCTGGTATGCGGAGATGAGTGCAGCAGGCAGGGCTGGGGGAAGGGGGGCAGAATAATCTCTGTGCAGGAAACTTTCGGGGGAGATTCATTAAACCTTCAACAGAGATAAAGTGGAGAAGTTTCCACAGCAACCAACCTCCAGATAACTTTTGCAGAGCACAGTCTATTAAATGACCATTAGACGGTGATAAGTTGCTACTGGCAACTGCTCCGCTCTTTGCTGCTTCACCCCCACGATTCAAACAGCGCTTTCAGTCTGAGTAAAGGAGCCAAACCCCTGGGTATTCCTAAAACAGCCTGCGACACCAGCAGGCTAATACCTGGTCACTAGGATCATATTAGTTAGGAAAGAGGAGACATTTGGAACTAAGGAGTACATTTACTAAGCGGTGATAAGAGCGGAGAAGTGAGCCAGTGGAGAAGTTGCCCATGGCAACCAATCAGCACTGAAGTAACATCTATAATTTGCATACTATAAAATCACACAGAGCTGCTGATTGGTTGCCATGGGCAACTTCTCCACTGGCTCACTTCTCCGCTCTTATCACTGCTTAGTAAATGTCCCCCTAAGTGACAGGAGCTGTAACTATAATAACAAAAGTCACCCGCTGTACGGTCTCGGTGGAGAACTACAAGAGACATCATGCTAGGTTTACTGAACTTCATAATAATATCTTCTGCAATAGAGGATATATTATTATAAAATTGGTGCCTGATAAAAATGAAGTTACCACGTTTGCGTAATGTTTTATTGGCGTCTGCAGAGCGTACGTGCCCTTCCCACCTAGCGTGCACTGCGCACACTGCTTGTGAATGCGCATTAGGTGTGACGTGCAAGCGCGTGTGACAGCAACAGAACAGGAGGACCAGGAATGGAGTGTTGTGGAGTGGAGTGGGCAGAGAGGCTGAGGAAGTGGGTCCATCCGCTAGTCATTTATAAACCCGGAGAATAAATAAAAGATGCATCTGAAATTCAGAGAAATAGATCTCACAAGGTGCTGCTGGTTAATAATGGAAAAGAGGGACACATCTTTAAAAACCTGTCCCTGCAAATTACAGACCGGTGGCAACTATCCCCCACATACCTGTGCCCCTCTCCCCAACACCCCACCCCTCCCCCCATCATTTTGTTGGGAAAAACGATAGTAGGAAAACTTAAATGCAGAAAATATATTCGCTGCCCCCCCCCCCCCAGCAGTGCAGCCCTTAGGCAGGAGCCTTGCTGGGCCCAGGACACACACACAGACACATGCACACTTCTGACCTCAGACAGCCCGGCCTCTGGCAGCTGGATGCTGGGGGATCGGTAGTAATAAGGATTTAAGCTCATGGGCATGGCAGAAAACAGATCCGTCTCCAAGATCCCTTCTCCAAATCTCTGTCCCAGGAGGCGGCTGGGGATGAGGGAGGGTGCCAGGACCGGCCGGCGCATCCAGGGGTGATGGATTGTAATGTCCATGATGTGTGCAGGTGCTGCTCTATCCAGACGGAGGCTGAGGCTGTGAGATCCAGGCTGCTTATATACAACTCCCTCAGAACCCCCCCCCCCCCCCCCCCCCCCTCCTTCCCTGGGCACAGCGAACTCTCTGGAATTGGCCTGCTACCTCCAGGAGGCTTGTGGGAAGGAATCCAGTGCGGGACGGGGAGAACGTCAGAAATAGAAGCAGACAGAGTGACTGAGCAATTCCAGCACCAAGGAGGATTACAGGGATAAAATAATGGCGTGTGTGGTTACATCGCACTTTCCTGACTCTGGCAGCGCAATGATGGAGGAAGCAACTTTCCTCTGTACTCTCCCCGTCGTATGAAGAATGGGTGCCCCATGCCACATCAACCAATCACTGATTTCCTTTCATTTACTGAGATGTAACAGCAGCCAAAAAATCATATCTTTTTTTAAGCAGTGTAACAAAAAAAGTTTGCCACGTTTTAGAAATACGTTACACACATCAAAAAAGGCGAATGCTTATTGCTACTCGCCGTGGTGTGTAAATGACAGGACCTGGTTGCTAAAGGCAAGCTTACAATCCATAGATTGTAAGCTTGCGAGCAAGGCCCTCCTCCCTCTATGACTGTTTGTTTTTACCCAGTTTTGTCTTCTAATTGTGTCCATTTGTAAAGCGCAATGGAATTTGCTGCGCTATATAAGAAACTGTTAATAAATAAATAAAAGCGCCGGCACATATGCCCGCTGCAAATAAAGCAAGAATAGAACAACCAATAAAAATGTCTCAAAGTAGATTGTTCTAGGTTAGAAAATAGAAGCACACATCTGATTGGCCGCTATGCATTTTTAGTTTATTCTTTTTTGCTCTATTGGGTGTTGATGGGTGAATGATGGTGTATCACACACAGCCCTAGATCCATCTTTCCATGTAGATACACTGTAGATAGGTGACATTATAAAGCCTATAGGGCAGGCATTCCCAACCACGGTCCTCAAGGCACACCAACAGTGCAGGTTTTAGTGATATCCAGGCTTCAGCACAGATGGCTAAATCAAAATAACTGAGCTACTAATTAAGTCACCTGTGCTGAAGCCTGGATATCACTAAAACCTGCACTTTAGTGTGCCTTGAAGACCGTGGTTGGGAATGCCTGCTATAGGGGCTGGTCCTGAGCAAAGCAAAATTAAGCCAGCACCTGGGTAAGGCCACACTGCACCGCAAGGGGGGCAAATACACTTATGTCTACATGCAGGGTAAATACCGGCTGCTTCTGCATGAAGCCCACACACGCTGGACACTGCCCTTTAGATCTGAAATTGGATGCACCCTTCCCAAATCTCACGCATTCTGGAAGCGGCCTGTGGGGCAATTCATTACAGTGACAGCGGCAAAACACAACTGACTTGTGGGTATGTTGCAGGACCCAGACAGCATCTATTCTCATCGTCACCTGCATGGTACCTGTACAACGCTGCAGAAATTGTGTGGAGCCTTAACAATAGATGATCATTATAAATGACTGGCCAAAATGTCACTTCTATTCGCTGGTTTGATAACTACAACCAATAAATTGTCCAGAGAGTCCTCTGCTCGGACACCTGGCCGTACACAGATGGGTTAACTGTGAATCCCCTATCTAATATCATCACAGACACCTGACCTCAGGGTTATATATAGCCAGACATGTTTCCATAGCAGTCACAACATTTGCACAAAGTCAGTCTGCACCCCCGCACACACGTCAGGGCAGTCAGGCTGGGAGTCTGTCAGCAGAGGGCGCTGTGTGCAGTGCAGGACAATGCTGTGGATTAGAGCTGTGCATTTATAGCAGGCAAGTCAGGTGAGCACAGTGCAGCAGCCGGCGATTGGGAGGTTCTGCTCTGTGATACAGAAGAGGGTGATTTAAACCCATATGGAATAATTTATATGGAAAAGGGGTATGTTTATCCCATTCAAGAGCAGTTTTACCCCAAAACTGCTATTTTCATGTACAGTGTAAAACATAAAAGTAATTCCCATTGTGCAAAGTGAGGCAGCTACCGTGGAAGATATAAATGTATGAATGTTTTAGTTTACTCATGTATTGGAGAATTCGGCTATCACACAATCTCATATGCCTCCTACAAATCAGTGCACGCCGTTCTATTATCAGTAGGTATCCATACCTTTCAGAGAATTTTGTGATCATTCGGCCTCTAGGTGGCACTGCTGCTTTGGAGTCTTTGGTTAAAATGTAATTTGACCACAGAGCATTATGGGGTCAATCCTATTAGCTGCGAGTTCCCACGTGGTGTGGGTAAGTGCCGCTAGATGCCGCGCTTACGGTACCTCCAAACTTTCAGATTTTGGTTCGCAGCTTAGTCAGTGGCAAGTTCAGGCCACGAGGGGGGCAAGTTACGATGTGGTTGCCGCCACTGTAACAGCAACTTGCACCTGGTAGGATTGCCCCACTAAGGCTGTTTCCACTCTAAGTCATGAGTAAGAAATAAAACGACCCCACAGTGTAAAGTGTCCACGTTGTGCAGCTTCAGAGACTATTCATGTAACAGGAGCAGATCCGCACTCACAGAGCACCTGGCTGAGAGGGTACATGGGAACGGATCATGGAGGGCTGCCTGGCTAAATACAAGCGTCTAACGCTGCAACATGTGACTGCATGCCGGCTCTCTCTCTCCAGTGCTGTCTAGCTTGCACAGACACCCATGAGACAAATAAAGCATGATAAGGCATCCATCATAACTTGGATGCTTGATACATTATCCCTGACACGTCCCATATATAATGTCTGATTACACAGGTGACGGGCGAAGCAGCGGTCAGACAGTGGATAGTCCTAATCCTGCTGTCTGTGTAATAGGAGTAACGGCTCTGCACATCCCTAAAATAGATTCCCCCCCCCCCCCCAGACTCCTGCAGTCTCATTACGGAAGCATAACAGGGAATTACTGACTACCGCACCAGGATGTGTTAATTGTAACACCCCGGCGTCTCCTGTGTTGTGACCTGGAGAGAAAGTGACCAATGGGAATTTAATCTTTCTGCATTTTATTTCAGAGCACATAACAAGTCAGACGAAGGCCCCTCCTTCCCTGCGGTGTAATACCCTACCCCCTCCCCCCATCCTTACCCCCCCCCGTACCCCCGGTCCTGGCTGGAAACTGCCTTTGTTGTAGTTGACGCATCTTGACATGGAGTCTGCAGCAAGATGAGGAGAAGTGCAAAGAGGTCGGTGAACTGCTGGTCGAGAATAGGTGGTCCCAGGTGTACAACCATAGTGCGCCCCCCGGTGTCAGGGGATGCCTAGCGGTATAGTAAACGACAGGTAGTCACCGGTCGCCCCCCAGCTGGCCCGATGCGTCTGGTAGATGCTGATCCATGTTGTCAGGATGGCCACCCAGACAAAGAGGCCAAACGCAGAGCGCTTCACGTCTGCAGGAGGAAGGTCAGAGTTAGTAGTGACAGAATGTCCGTATACCGGAGATAATTCTGTGATTGGGGGGGGGGGATGGAATTTTCCTATGTACTCTAGACTTCCTGTAATTAATAAGTATTAATGGTCTCGGTAATACACCCACCATAAAGTATCATATACACCCAAATGCGCCCCCCCCATCCCCTTCCCGGGACAGGAGACACTTACAGCTTTGTATGAGAGGCTGCTCCGTGTACGCTGGTTTGAAGAACGCTTCCTTAAAGAACCAGAGAACATTTACCAGCCACAGGAAAGGCAGCAGCGCAAATCCCCCTGCGGACACACAAAGGGAACACGTACATAATTAGTGTTCATTCTAGCACCCTGCACCTTTCAAATCCTGTGCAGTTCCTCTTTCCTGCCTGGGGTGTCGCTCTCTGCTCTGGTGCTTCACAGCACACACAGGTCTGTATCACAGCACCGAGTAACAGATCAGAGTGTGCTGAGAAGCACCACAGCAGAGAGTGACACCCCAGGCAGGAAAGAGGAACTGCACGGATTTTGAAAGGTGCAGGGTGCTAGAATGAACACTACATAATTATTCTGTGACGCATTGGTGCAGTATCCACGGAACATTCCCAGTATAAGCCGCATACACAGTAAGGCCCAGAACACCAAATCCCACAGCAAATCACATTTATCTGGTGCCCAGAACTCCAGGCGATCAGGCAAGGAGCTCGGTGGCTGCAGTTATCAGGAGAGGCACTCACAGTTCCTGCATGTTTTGTTATATCAATTGGATGCACAAATGTTATCGGGGTGATTAATCCTGGTAATTTACCTCTTCGTCTTTTTTTTCCATTTGATTTCTTATTCAATTTGTGGGGAGGATAAACTGGCATCCGTTACTCTATGGGTTGTGTTTTGTCTTCCTCTGGATCAATGCAATCCCAATTTATGCCAGGTGGAACCTGTGGACCTCATTCAGACCTGATCGCAGAAGCAAAATCTTTCTCTAATGGCCAGAACCATGTGCACTGCAGGTGGGGCAGATGTAACATGTGCAGAGAGAGTTAGATTTGTGTGGGTTATTTTGTTGTTGTGCAGGGTAAACATTGGCTGCTTTATTTTTACACTGCAATTTAATTTCCGTTTGAACACCCCCCACCCAAATCTAACTCTCTCTGCACATGTTACATCGCCCCCACCTGCAGTGCACATGGTTTTGCCCATGAGAAAATTTTTGATGTTGCGATCAGGCCCTGTGTGCTTTATTAATCCTCCTTTGTAACCCGCAGGCAATACAGCCATCATCCTTTGACACCGGCTGGTCTTACTTTGTGGGGGGCTAAGGCGGACAATCAGGTCACTGACTGGGGTAATGGTTTGGTTGGGCACCACTAGCATTATACTGTATAATGTATCGGGCACTGGGTGTGCAGCTTTCTGCTAATGAATGGGACAGCTAACATGCTGAACAGTTCTGAATACAGATATACTGGTACACAGCACGGGCCGGATGTCCCTTACTGAGAGCACTCCCTCCTGCGCCACTCACCAAGGTAATACTTCCTACACAACTGCAGCTTCTCCTCATTAGGAACGCGTTCCAGATTCATCGCAGCGTTGGCACACCTCACACTGCGGGGTGGGTAGGTGCGCCCTGATGCTTCAGGATCGGTCGTCTCCGGGTCAAAGATATCTGGGAATTGAGAATAAATGTACATGTAATCTTTACACCAGGACGAAGGCAACGTTTGACTCTCCAGTTGTTGTGGAACTACTAGTCCAAGCATGCTGTGCCAGCCACAGGACGGCATGCTGGGACTTATAGTTCCACTACAGCCGGAGAGCCGCGCAACACTTAGGAGGCAAGTGCGGCCCCACAGCTGCTGTGGAACTAAGCATCCCAGCATGCCCTGCCATTAGGGCATGCTAAAACTGTGACAGGGCATGCTGGAATGTGTAGTTCCACAGCAGCTGGAAAGCTGCATGGTGAATACCCCTGCTCTACGTGGCTCGGCTGCAGTTCCTGTTTCTCCTGCATGGTCAACGTTTTGTCACTGCGTTATATAATAATCCAGGTGAACGATCAGTAATTAGCGGACGGCTCAGTCTCTCTTGCATTCTGATAGTCAGTGACCTGACCGCTGTACGAGGCTCTTGTGGAAACCCAGGGACCCTGCACACATGACGACTGCAGAGAGACAGAGACACAGGCCTGGCAGATTATAGCAACACAACAACAAAACATGTCAGACTCTGCCTGGGGCCCTTTAACTGGCGGGAGGCAGAGGGTTAAACAGCCCAAGAACCTGGCAAGAGTGAAGAGCTCTCCAGGCCCGACCCAGGCTCTGCCTCCCCAACGCTGAAAGTGGATAAAGATTTAAATGCTCATTGAGATATGTTGGCTTCCTGCCCCGCCAGCTCGGTCTGCCTCTCCATTCTTCCCCCAGTGGTGATGGCCCAGGAGGGCCGTATTTGGTAATGTTTGAGATCCGTCTGTATCTCTCACCGTCGTTAATAGGGGGGGGTGAGGAGACAGGCAGGGAAGGCTGACACACACTGTACATAGAGGAGGGGGCTGCAGGATTAACCCCTGAGTGTCTGCAGCGTAATTGTTCCAGTACATTACAGACAAGTATAACAGGGCAGGTGAGATACAAGACAGGAGCCAATGCTGGGCTCTCATGGGGGACGATGACGACTAATAACGCTTATATATATATATATATATATATATATATATATATATATGTTTCCATGCCTTGACAGAAGGTGAGATGCCCGACAAGGTGCGTACATGTGCTGGGCAGCTGCCAGCAAGCTATTATTCACTGTTCCATCTATTTCTGGCTTAAGGCCGGAAGTCTGATGTGCACAGGAATACAAAATCTCCAGCGCCATTACACAGTATCAGAGTGTTCATTCTAGCAGCCTGCACCTATCACAACCCGTGCAGTTCCTCTTTCCTGCCTGGGGTGTCGATCTCTGCTCTGGTGCTTCTAGCACACTCGGTGCTGATACAGACTAGAGTGTGCTAGAAGCACCAGAGTAGAGAGCGACACCCTAGGCAGGAAAGAGGGACTGCACGGGGGGTTGTGCCAGGTGCAGGGTGCTAGAATGAACAATAGTATGGTCTCAAATCTGCAGTTTATAAATCGCGGATAAAGAGAGATAAAGTACCAGCCAATCAGCTTCCTAGCTGCCATGTTACAGGCTGTGTTCGAAAAATGACAGTTATGAGCTGATTGGCTGGTACTTTATCTCTCTTTGGGGGATATTCAATTAGCCCCAAAGAGACATTGGGTGTAAAACCCCCCGGTGTTTCTTCGGGTTTTGCGGTCGGGCTATTCGATTAGCTAGTCTGTTAAAAAGTGCATTTTCACCCGAAAACACACAGGTTCAGTGATACCTGTGTGTTTTCGGGTGAAATAGCGCCGTTATCGAGAATATGGCTTCGCCTGCCGGAGGCAGGTGAAACTAAATCCCTGATAAGCCGCGGCACACGGCGGCTTATCGGGGCTAATTAGATAGCCTCCCCCTGACGATACTTTGCTCCCGACAGTATGTGTGGGTAATTGAATATCCCCATGTATCCGTCTCCACTCTATCTTGTTAAAGCGTAATACATTTGGGCCCCTGTATCTGCCATACTCTGGATAACTGCGCAGACGATTATTTTATTGATTTCAGAAACTATTTCACAGATTTCTTTGTGTTTCTTGAGCTATTGGACGGCATTTCATGACGACAGCAATTCAACGGTTTCTAACAATGGGCGCCAAGTGCCGCGGACGTCTATTTCTGCACCCTCGACGGACCACTATGATGCTGGTGTGGCTCTAATAATGCGGCGCTATGTACACCAATGAGCAACCTCTGCGTTACATGTTGGGAATAATCCCCCCATCCGCCATCTTCTGTACCATTACACTTACGTGTAACAGTCTCTCTACTCTCCATTGCCCAGAGTGTAGCTCGCTGAGAGTTATCCCATATGTAGTCCTGTGTACCACCGTCCCTCCTGTCACAGTATAGCTCACTGAGAGTTATCACTAACGCAGTCCTGTGTACCACCATCCCTCCTGTCACAGTATAGCTTGCAGATATGTCTCCCGAATGCTTCTCCACAGACCCGCGTACCACCGTCCCTCCTGTCACAGTATAGCTCGCTGAGAGTTATCCCTAATGCAGTCCTGCGTGCCACCATCCCTCCTGTCACAGTATAGCGCACTGAGAGTTATCCCTAACGCAGTCCTGCATACCACCGTCCCTCCGGTCACAGTATAGCTCGCTAAGAGTTATCCCTAACGCAGTCCTGCGTACCACCGTCCCTCCTGTCACAGTATAGCTCACTGAGAGTTATCCCTAACGCAGTCCTGCATACCACCGTCCCTCCTGTCACAGTATAGCTCACTGAGAGTTATCCCTAACGCAGTCCTGCATACCACCGTCCCTCCTGTCACAGTATAGCTCGCTAAGAGTTATCCCTAACGCAGTCCTGCGTACCACCGTCCCTCCTGTCACAGTATAGCTCACTGAGAGTTATCCCTAACGCAGTCCTGCATACCACCGTCCCTCCTGTCACAGTATAGCTCACTGAGAGTTATCCCTAACGCAGTCCTGTGTACCACCATCCCTCCTGTCACAGTATTGCTCGCTTAGAATTAGCCCTAACGCAGTCCTGTGTACCACCGTCCCTCCGGTCACAGTATAGCTCGCTGAGAGTTATCCCTAACGCAGTCCTGTGTACCACCGTCCCTCCTGTCACAGTATAGCTCGCTGAGAGTTATCCTTAACGCAGTCCTGCATACCACCGTCCCTCCTGTCACAGTATAGCTCACTGAGCGTTATCCCTAACACAGTCCTGTGTACCACCATCCCTCCTGTCACAGTATAGCTTGCAGATATGTCTCCCGAATGCTTCTCCACAGACCCGCGTACCACCGTCCCTCCGGTCACAGTATAGCTCGCTGAGAGTTATCCCTAATGCAGTCCTGCGTGCCACCATCCCTCCTGTCACAGTATAGCGCACTGAGAGTTATCCCTAACGCAGTCCTGCATACCACCGTCCCTCCGGTCACAGTATTGCTTGCTTAGAATTATCCCTAACGCAGTCCTGTGTACCACCGTCCCTCCGGTCACAGTATAGCTCGCTGAGAGTTATCCCTAACACAGTCCTGTGTACCACCGTCCCTCCTGTCACAGTATAGCTCACTGAGCGTTATCCCTAACGCAGTCCTGTGTACCACCGTCCCTCCTGTCACAGTATAGCTCACTGAGCGTTATCCCTAACACAGTCCTGCATACCACCGTCCCTCCTGTCACAGTATAGCTCGCTGAGAGTTATCCCTAATGCAGTCCTGCGTGCCACCGTCCCTCCTGTCACAGTATAGCTCACTGAGCGTTATCCCTAACACAGTCCTGTGTACCACCATCCCTCCTGTCATAGTATAGCTTGCAGATATGTCTCCCGAATGCTTCTCCACAGACCCGCGTACCACCGTCCCTCCGGTCACAGTATAGCTCGCTGAGAGTTATCCCTAATGCAGTCCTGCGTGCCACCATCCCTCCTGTCACAGTATAGCGCACTGAGAGTTATCCCTAACGCAGTCCTGCATACCACCGTCCCTCCGGTCACAGTATTGCTTGCTTAGAATTATCCCTAACGCAGTCCTGTGTACCACCGTCCCTCCGGTCACAGTATAGCTCGCTGAGAGTTATCCCTAACACAGTCCTGTGTACCACCGTCCCTCCTGTCACAGTATAGCTCGCTGAGAGTTATCCCTAACACAGTCCTGTGTACCACCGTCCCTCCTGTCACAGTATAGCTCACTGAGCGTTATCCCTAACACAGTCCTGCATACCACCGTCCCTCCTGTCACAGTATAGCTCGCTGAGAGTTATCCCTAATGCAGTCCTGCGTGCCACCATCCCTCCTGTCACAGTATAGCGCACTGAGAGTTATCCCTAACGCAGTCCTGCATACCACCGTCCCTCCGGTCACAGTATTGCTCGCTTAGAATTATCCCTAACGCAGTCCTGTGTACCACCGTCCCTCCGGTCACAGTATAGCTCGCTGAGAGTTATCCCTAACGCAGTCCTGTGTACCACCATCCCTCCTGTCACAGTATAGCTTGCAGATATGTCTCCCGAATGCTGCTCCACAGACCCGCTTACCACCGTCCCTCCTGTCACAGTATAGCTCGCTGAGAGTTATCCCTAATGCAGTCCTGCGTGCCACCATCCCTCCTGTCACAGTATAGCGCACTGAGAGTTATCCCTAACGCAGTCCTGCATACCACCGTCCCTCCGGTCACAGTATTGCTCGCTTAGAATTATCCCTAACGCAGTCCTGTGTACCACCGTCCCTCCGGTCACAGTATAGCTCGCTGAGAGTTATCCCTAACGCAGTCCTGTGTACCACCGTCCCTCCTGTCACAGTATAGCTCACTGAGCGTTATCCCTAACACAGTCCTGTGTACCACCGTCCCTCCTGTCACAGTATAGCTCACTGAGAGTTATCCCTAACACAGTCCTGTGTACCACCGTCCCTCCTGTCACAGTATAGCTCACTGAGCGTTATCCCTAACACAGTCCTGTGTACCACCATCCCTCCTGTCACAGTATAGCTCACTGAGCGTTATCCCTAACACAGTCCTGTGTACCACCATCCCTCCTGTCACAGTATAGCTTGCAGATATGTCTCCCGAATGCTTCTCCACAGACCCGCGTACCACCGTCCCTCCTGTCACAGTATAGCTCGCTGAGAGTTATCCCTAACGCAGTCCTGTGTACCACCGTTCCTCCTGTCACAGTATAGCTCACTGAGAGTTATCCCTAACGCAGTCCTGCATACCACCGTCCCTCCTGTCACAGTATAGCTCGCTGAGAGTTATCCCTAATGCAGTCCTGCGTGCCACCATCCCTCCTGTCACAGTATAGCGCACTGAGAGTTATCCCTAACGCAGTTCTGCATACCACCGTCCCTCCGGTCACAGTATTGCTCGCTTAGAATTATCCCTAACGTAGTCCTGTGTACCACCGTCCCTCCGGTCACAGTATAGCTCGCTGAGAGTTATCCCTAACGCAGTCCTGCGTACCACCGTCCCTCCTGTCACAGTATAGCTCGCTGAGAGTTTTCCCTAACACAATCCTGTGTACCACTGTCCCTCCTGTCACAGTATAGCTTGCAGATATGTCTCCCGAAGCTGCTCCACAGACCCGCGTACCACCGTCCCTCCTGTCACAGTATAGCTCACAGAGAGATCTCCCTAACACTGCCCTGTAATCCCGCATACCACCGTCCCTCCTGTCACAGTATAGCTCGCTGAGAGGTCTCCCTAATGCTTCCCTGCAGTCCAGCATACCACCGTCCCTCCTGTCATAGTATAGCTCACCGAGAGATTTCCCTAACGCTGCCCCGTAGTCCCGCATACCACTGTCACAGTAGGCAGGTTACACGGAAAGAAAGAAAAAATGCAGGTGCACACTCTAAGCGCTAAGAACGCTGATAATCAGAACAATTATTATAAACTCTGCAATTCAACATGGAGTAAAATTGAGGTTCTTAGCATAATTTTGGCCCAAAATATGGGCCCACCTACCACATCACGGTGACTTCATCAGATGTGTCCCTAACACTCCTAAGGTTCAAGTCCAGAGCTCGGGCTCCCCTGGGCCAGCACAACCCAAGCGCACTGGAATCACACTACTATGAAGTAGCAGTTGAATTGTTAAAAAGCGTTACATTAATGAGAAGTAGCAAGTGCTATTACAGTTACATAGGTGAGAAGTAGTAATTCAAGTGTAAAAAGTGTTACATTAGTAAAAAAAAACAAAAAAACGTTTGAGTGCTAAAAAGTGTTACTTTTTTTGATGCCCTGAAGCAGCCTGGCCACACCAACTCAGTGGAGCCCCCTGGGCTGCTCTGTGGCCTGGCTGCTTGGGTGGGAAAGTGGGGGTTACATCATTATTGTAACACTTAATGAAACACTTTTTAGCACTCTAACTTTTTTTTTTTACTAATGCAACACTTTTTAACACCTTAATTACTACTTCTCACCTATGTAACGCTTCTAGCACTTAGTTGCTATTTCTTATTAATGTAACACTTTTGAACACTTAAATTGCTACTTCTTACTAGTGTGATGCCTTGGGGCAGCTGGGCTGTGCTGGCCCGGGGGGGGGGGGGGGGGGGGGGGGTGTCCCGAGCTCAGGACTTGAACCTTAGGAATGTTAGGGACCTACCTGATGAGGTCACCTGGCCGTGGCAGGTGGGCCCATATTTTTGGCCAAAAAATTATGGTAAGAACCTCAATTTAACTCCATGTTAAATTACAGAGTTTATTATAATTGTTCTGATTGCCATGTGTTCTTAGCACTCAGAGGGTGCACTTGCTTATTTTTTTTCTGTGTGGTACTACAAGTCTCATCATGGTAGCACCTCTTTTATTATATTTAGAATTAGGGTGTACAGTCTAGTGCCTCCCCCACCTCCTCCAACCCCTCATATACAGTAGGACGGTTGTCAGAAACACATATTATTAATAAAATACAGGACAAGAATAACATTTCACTGCCCGGCTGATCTTACAACTACATTCTCAGATCCTGGCCCCTCCACTTAGCTGGACCCGGGACGGCAGCTCCATGGAGGGTGTCTGATCCATGGTCACCGGGCGAGGAGGGCAACAGCGGACCCACCACACCCCAAATGGCTACGACTGCGGTATAATAGAGTAATGAGGGCAGGTACTTGGGGTATATGATCCCTAGTGTGGAAGACCCCCACCCCCATCTTAGATTGTCAGCTCTTGAGACAAGGTTCTCCCTTTACCCTGCCTCCTCTTTACACACAGCATTGTGTACAATGTACATGGACATAGCTGCCTGTGGGTCACAGGACTGAAGCACTGGCATGCAGCTGGGACATGCTGAGACTTGTAGTGCACAGCTGCTGTGTATAAACAGCCTCAGGCCTAGCCCCGCCCCCTGACAGGCGGCATAGGGACAGTATTAGTGACCCGAGCAGCTCCGCTCACCCCAGTCTCTACTTCTTCCTCCTCCTCCTCAGGATGCTCTGCAGAACAGCGGCCGAGGGGGGTGCCGGGAAATGTAGTGCGAGGCGCCGGCACGTTCTGCGCATGCGCGGGGGCGCAAGGTTTGCCGGGAGCTGTAGTCCTTGTATTGGTGCGCGGCCGCTGACACCGCCTCCAGGTGACGTCCCCCCGGTGCCGGTGCCTCACCATCCCGTGGCGGGTTCCAGGGGGCAGGCGATGAGGGGAGACCTGACCGGCAGGAGCCGCCGCGACTCCCCCATGTCAGCGCCCGGGTCAGGGACTACAGACGGGGGGAGGCGGAAGGGGCGGGACAGGAAGCGGATATGAGGTGTGAGCGGCACCGGAAGTTGCGTCACGGCTAGCAGGAGAGCAAGCCAGCCCGGGGAAGATGGCGGAATACCTTGCCTCGATCTTCGGCACCGAGAAAGACAAGTACGGGAGGGTCAGCGGTGCCGGGCGGGAAGAGGAGAGGGGACGGGGAGTCCAGGGGGACGCGCCGGGGGATCTGTGTGGGGGTGATGGCTGTTACTGGGCGTCAGCCTGTGCGCCCCATTATTGCATAGCGCCATCTCCCGCCCGTACACCCGGGGCCTGCCCCGTGGCGGGGGATACATGGTAGGGCCTATGGTCCCGGGGGATCCCCTTCCCCTGATATACCACCTGCTGGGGGGATCCCCCTCCCCTGTTATATACCCCCGACTGGTATTCCCCCTCCCCTGCTATATACCCCCCTCCTCCCTCTTCTATATACCCCCCTCCTCCCTCTTCTATATACCCCCCTCCTCCCTCTTCTATATACCCCCCTCCTCCCTCTTCTATATACCCCCCTCCTCCCTCTTCTATATACCCCCCTCCTCCCTCTTCTATATACCCCCCCCCTCCCTCTGCTATATACCCTCCTCCCCCTCCCTCTGCTATATACCCTCCTCCCTCTGCTATATACCCTCCTCCCCCTGCTATGTACCCCATCCCCTGCTATATACCCCCGCCTGGGAGATCCCCCTCCCCTGCTATATACCCCCGCCTGGGAGATCCCCCTCCCCTGCTATATACCCCCGCCTGGGGGATCCCCCTCCCCTGCTATATACCCCCGCCTGGGGGATCCCCCTCCCCTGCTATATACCCCCGCCTGGGGGATCCCCCTCCCCTGCTATATACCCCTGCCGGGGGGATCCCCCTCCCCTGCTATATACCCCCGCCTGGGGGATCCCCCTCCCCTGCTATATATCCCTGGCTGTGGGAGATTTCTTTCCCCTTACATATAACCCACGTTAGTTTTCATTCCCTTGGAATAGCTGCTGGGGGTGCACGACCGCTCATTGGATCTGGTGAGGGGGACGGGGGCAGTAGTTTATTTAGGTGGTAGTGACGCTATAGTAATGATTATTGCTGTCACCATGTATCTGCGGGTGTTATATTATTACTTGTTCTGTGTTTTTCAAATAAAATAACAGTTAAAATATTCTGTCTTTGTTTCCAAGGGTGAACTGTTCCTTTTATTTCAAGATTGGAGCCTGTCGGCACGGCGATCGCTGCTCCCGGCTCCACAATAAGCCCACATTCAGCCAGGTAATGACAGCGTCCTGCAGAAGTATTTACAGGAAGACCTGTATGAGACTGATTCTAGCCTATGCTTACTGTGAGCAGGGCTATGCCGTATGGCCAAATATTATTTAGAACACCATGATTTTACGCAGTGTAATTGTCTGTGTGCTCTGAACTTAAACCATAGAACCAAGTTCCTACAGGTGTGCTGCACTTGTAGGCTGCTTTGCTTTCACCCTTCTGCCCAGCTCATCCCAAACCAAACCAGCCTGAAGACTGAGTGACCGTTCCCCAGTGTGATGCCTACCTCCTTTTCCTGTAGGGGAGCCCGGACATAGCGTAGAAGTATGTTTGCCTCGTTATCTTGCTGTAGGATGAACCCATTACCAACTAGGCATAGGCCGTGGAGTATTGCATGGCACGGCAAACTGCTGCGGTAGCCCCTTTAGTTCAGGATCCAGCAGAAGAGCCCCAGACCCTCACGCTTTCTCCTCCATGTTTGACCATTGGCATCACAGGGGTTTGTATACTAGGCGGCAGCAATACAGCAGCTTCCCAGTGTGTTGGAGGCCAAAATGTAAAAATTTACAAGAGCAATGATTTTTATATCACAACATGAAGATTTTTGCTGGTAAAAGCATTGCCCTTTTAAATTTTTGGGCACAAACACATCAGGCAACGGCGACTCTTACAAGCTTAGTGAATAAGCCCCGCACACTGAGGAACCGACCTTTCGCCTGCTCAACAACGTACAAATCTCCTGCATGATGGGCCAAAGGTTGGAAAAAATAATAAAATGCAGTATTTGCTAACCAAATGTTTTATTTTTATCATCTAACCGTTAACCTCTGACCTTTGTACCATTTCTGGAAATTCACTAGACTTAAAATGTTTACATTTCAATAATAACTGGAAAAATGGAGTTATAAACCATTGGGGGTCATTCCAGTCTGATCGTAGCTGTGCTAAATTTAGCACAGCTGCGATCACTTGCACAGACACGTGGGGGGACGCTCTCTGCAGTGTCTGTTCTGTCTTAGTAAATATAGTATGTTACATATGTGTTATGGTTGTTTTTCGCTGATGTTTCTCTTTTGTATTTCAGACAATTGTGCTCCTGAACCTTTACCGTAATCCTCAGAACACAGCGCAGAGTGCAGATGGGTCCCACTGTGAGTTTCTTTTCTACTTGCATATCTACCTGAAAAAGTACTTTTAATTCAGCTCTTAAAGTGACCGAACTCGGCTGCTGATGGGGGAGGGGGCATTTTCTTTTTATGAAATGAAGCAGGTGATGATGGGTAATGTTTAACCCCTAGTAGGCGAGACGTTGGTAAAGGAGCTCAGCCTTTCATTAGCCACTTTCACAAAGTTAATTAAACCATGAAAACTCCCTATTCTGTATTCTGCAACTTGCAAGACTCAAGGTTACTATATCTGTTCGGGTAGCACAGTGGTTAGCATTATATTTATAGGGTGTCCCACTGGTTGGTGTTGCTGCCTGTCTGTGCTGGGGTCAGGGCCCCTATCTGTGGAATTTCTCTGTTCTTCCCGTGTCTGCATGTGTTTCCTCAGGGTGCTCCGGTGTCCTCCCACAGTCCACAGCCCCAAAAACTACTGGTAGGTTCATTGGCTGCTGACACAAATTGACCCTAGTGTGTGTGTGTGTTTGTGTGCGAGGGGGGTTCAGATTGTGACTTTCATTGGGGTGAGGACTGATGTGAATTATGAAGTAATGGAAGAAGAATTAAACCGTTCTGTATAAAGGGATCCGGGTAAATATATACGACACCTAGAATGGGCGAGAATTCTCACCCCCTCTTTCTCCTCTTTCAGGCCGTGTGAGTGACATTCAGGTACAGGAACATTACGATGACTTCTTCGAGGTACGTAGAATCCCACCTTCATCCCTGTAGGTGCCGGCAGGGGGATGGGTCATCTCACGATTAGTGTTTTGTTGATATGGAGGTTAACCTGCGAGCTTCCGACCCGTCTGGCCGATGTTTTAAAGGGGCAGTCATTTAAAAGGCAAGACCAGGGTGTTTTAAATGATTGTCCCTTTAAAACATCGAACAAACTTTCTGATGCCTGCAAGGCTATTTATTACATTTATCCCGATGGTGTTTCAGTTCTAATTTTGACTTTTTAAAATTCTCCTAGGAGGTGTTCACTGAAGTGGAGCAGAAATACGGGGAGATTGAGGAGATGAATATCTGCGACAACCTCGGAGATCACCTTGTGGGCAACGTTTATGTAAAGGTACAGTCTAACGTGTGTCCTGTCCGCTTCAGGCACCCCTCTGCCGATAGGTACCGCTTCAGGCACCCCTCTGCCCATAGGTACCGCTGCAGGCACCCCTCTGCCCATAGGTACCGCTGCAGGCACCCCTCTGCCCATATAGGTACCGCTGCAGGCACCCCTCTGCCCATAGGTACCGCTGCAGGCACCCCTCTGCCCATATAGGTACCGCTGCAGGCACCCCTCTGCCCATATAGGTACCGCTGCAGGCACCCCTCTGCCCATATAGGTACCGCTGCAGGCACCCCTCTGCCCATATAGGTACCGCTGCAGGCACCCCACTGCCCATAGGTACCGCTCCAGGCACCCCTCTGCCCATAGGTACCGCTCCAGGCACCCCCCCCTGCCCATAGGTACCGCTCCAGGCACCCCCCCTGCCCATAGGTACCGCTCCAGGCACCCCCCCTGCCCATAGGTACCGCTCCAGGCACCCCCCCTGCCCATAGGTACCGCTCCAGGCACCCCTCTGCCCATAGGTACCGCTCCAGGCACCCCCCCTGCCCATAGGTACCGCTCCAGGCACCCCCCCTGCCCATAGGTACCGCTCCAGGCACCCCCCCCTGCCCATAGGTACCGCTCCAGGCATCCCCCTGCCCATAGGTACCGCTCCAGGCACCCCCCCCTGCCCATAGGTACCGCTGCAGGCACCCCTCTGCCCATATAGGTACCGCTGCAGGCACCCCTCTGCCCATATAGGTACCGCTGCAGGCACCCCTCTGCCCATATAGGTACCGCTGCAGGCACCCCTCTGCCCATATAGGTACCGCTGCAGGCACCCCTCTGCCCATATAGGTACCGCTGCAGGCACCCCTCTGCCCATATAGGTACCGCTGCAGGCACCCCTCTGCCGTAAATTATGCCATTTGTGCTCAGACTTTGGGAAATCCTGATAACATGGCATGCTGGTTGATACCTGAAGCGAGCCATGTTATGCTGCCACCAGGAATATGCACTTTTCGCCTGATGCTGCAGCATATCCTATGTAATCTCGCCTTACACTATGTACCCCAGCATGCACCCTTCTGCCTCTAGTCAGTCACTCCGCGCTATAACCGGGTGTTTAATGTTTTTATTAAGCTCATTTTCCAGAACAGAGATGTTTCTACATTATTCCAGATAATTATCAACAAGGTGCTCTATCCAATTCATTATATTGGATAACTGCAGAGTGGTTAAAAATAGAAAATGCGTGTATATGTATATATGTGTGTGTGTGTGTATATATATATGTATATGTGTGTGTGTGTATATATGTGTGTATATATGTATATATATATGTATATATATATATATATATATATATATATATATATATATATATATATATATATATATATATATATATATATATATATATATTTTATTAATTGAGTATCCCATATCCAAATATTCCGAAATACGGAATTTTTTGAGTGAGATAGTGAAACTTTGTTTTCTGATGGCTCAGTGTACACAAACTTTGTTTAATACACAGAGTTCTTAAAAATATTGTATTAAATGACCTTCAGGCTGTGTGTATAAGGTGTATATGAAACATAAATGAATTGTGTGACTGTACACACACTTTGTTTAATGCATGAAGTTCTTAAAAATATTGGCTAAAATGACCTTCAGGCTGTGTGTATAAGGTGTATATGACACATAAATGCATTCTGTGCTTAGATTTAGGTCCCATCGCCATGAAATCTCATTATGGTATGCAATTATTCCAAAATACGGAAAAATCCGATATCCAAAATACCTCTGGTCCCAAGCATTTTGGATAAGGGAGACTATATATATATATATATATATATATATATATATATATATATATATATATATATATATATATATACGCGCACGCATACACACACACACGCATACACACACACACACACACACACACACACACACACACACCATCCAGGAATGAGACTGAGCGTAGTAGTTAGCCAGACGTGAGCGGCCGCGGATTGTAGACCAGTATTGTGTGGATCCTTCAGCACATTATTAGGATTGATTGTAGTTCCAATACCAGGAATGAGGGTGCGTTACATTGTGATAGTTATAACAAGTGTAAAGTCTGGTGAGAACGATAAAGTATACCCATAATCTAACACAGCGGCTGCAGCCATTCTGTGGTCCGATCCAATATTTGTGACCAAGGAGCTGTTTGCATCTACAGGAACATGGACAGGCCGCATTCTCATAAGCGCTGGATCAGCCCCAACAAGGGTACTGTGTAATATTGCACTCATCGTTTATAGACTGCAGTCATGAATTGTTCCTCCCTTACTGAGAATCCTTGTAGCTTCCTAGCGTCATCTATAGGTTAGTCGCTGCCATTGAAATCTGAACTCCGCTCTTCAGCGATATTTCCAATAAGCCTCCCGCTGCGGTTAGAAAATCCTTCTTGGGTCTTCTCCTCTTCCTCCTCCTCCTCATCATCTTTGTCGGTCATTGTATGTCTGCGCATACAGCAGAAGTCGCCGTTCTCCCAGTAGAAGCTGAATTCAGAGCCCTCCAGGTCTCGCGTTTCCTCCATCTCTTTGGCACTGCAGCGCGGGAGCTGGACCTCAAAGGTTTTGTGGAAGCGCTTGTAGTCCACGCGGAAGGCTCCTTTCTCTAGGGTCATGCACGGCTCGAAGCGATGGCCCCAGATTATCTCGGTCTCTAAATAAGAGGTTTTGGCTTGGCAGGTCATCCCTGTGGGAAGAGAGATGGTCATTGGTATTTCTGTTTTTGCCATAAGGGGGGCCCGGGCATCACCGGTGGAGAGAGGTTCTACCAGGAGGAGGAAGGGAAAGGTTTCACAGATACCTTCTTATCTCAGGCCTAACAACCTCAGGTGCTGATAGAGAAGTCCTGGCCAACCTGAGGCTATCCAGCTGATCTGAAACTACACGTCCCAGCATGCCCTGCCACAGTTTTAGCATTCCCTAATAGCAAAATTGTCAGGGCATACTGGGACTTGTAGTTTCACAACAGCTGGAGAGTCCTAAGTTGGCCAGGTCTGATGTAGAGGAGCTCTCAATGTTACATTGATCTGCTTTGCAGACTAAACTAATATTGGCGACAGTGTGGTCTCTCCCATCGCCAGCAACCAGTTCTTCATTCATACGTTAGTCCAGAGGTTCCTAAATGTGGTCCTCAAGGCACCCAACAGTCCAGATTTTACGTATATCCATGCCTGGCCACAGTTGACTTAATTGGTACCTCTGTCAATTTGATTTAACCATCTCTGCTGAGCCATGGATATACTTAAAACCCAGACTGTTACGGTGCTTTGAACACCGCGTTTGGGAACCTCTGCGTTATTCTATTCTATATGATCGGTAGTAAGACGTAAGCTGAGTATACAATTATTGGGCCAGTTTGGTAATCATTGGGAGATAGGCCTGATTTATTTTATAGTGTACAAATTATTGTTTTGAGGTTTCGCCGATATATCGTGAAAATCTTGAAACGAGCGATCGATTTACCGATCTGTCGTTCCAAAGCAAAAATCTCGGCTACAATCCCCTGATATCGAGCAGTGTGTCTGCATTCCCGATAATCTGCCCATATTTCACCCCAAAAATCTGCCAGTGTGTACTTGGCTCAAGTGATTTCATGGTGTCCTCGCAAGTTACATACTGGGACAGCAGATAAAAGACTGCTTGTACCTCCGCGTAGGTGGCAGGGACACGTTTAGTGGCCTGAGTGATAAAGATTCTGTACAGCCTCCATTATAATGTAAGAATTATGAAGGTTCTTTTCATGTCTTGAGGTTTTGGTGAATTTAAAAGAAACCAAATTAATATTCTTATGAGAGAGAGGAAAATGCAAACATGAATATATAATCAGTTCACCAAACGTCACCTTTACAGGCCAGGTTTTAAGGATATCCATGCTTAAATCCAGATGGTTAAATCCTATTGAGGTACTAATTAAGTCTCCTGTGCTCAAACATAGGTATCCTTAAAACCTGGACTGTAATGACAGAGCTTGGAAATTTCTGGTATACGGTATTGTTTTTGCCAGTTATCTCTGATGGGGAAAAAAACAAGGAGAGCGATTTTGGGGCACTGCGACGTTTCAATATTTAATCTAAAAGCGTATTTACTTGTAAAAAAAAAAAATATATATATATATATCACACAATAAGGATTCCTGTTAAAATAATGAGTGAAGTTTATAGTCTGGTAAATTTTCGGATTGTTTTCTTATGTGAACAGCAAAGATTTTTTGTTCTGAAATGTTCGTGTAATACTCACACTTACTGGTGTACTATAGATTAGTTATTTCTAGTGCAAATATCGGCACCCACCCCATTTTACACTGCCACAGACCCGCTGCCCACCTACATCCATTAGGATAAAATGGCAGGAAACTTAATTGGGGATTTTAATATAACTGATAACTAATCAGAGATAAGGGGGTATATTCAATTAAAACCGTATCCATTCTGACATGAATTTGTCGGAATGGATCTGACAGAACCTATTCAATGCGGATTTGGTCGTTCCTGACATCTCAGTCCGAGTTTTAAAAAAAAGTCCGCTTGAGATGAGGGTGCTGAGAAGGAGAGCAGCGGCTACAGCAGCTTAGCTGAAGGATGGGTCACCGCCACCAGACCTCACCGCGGGATCCACGTGCTTTCCGACAAGTCGAATTCCCAGACTTGTCGGATAAAAAAGCCGGGGACTGAATAGGTCGGAACCCCTTCCCACCTGAAAAAGTTGAAAATTGCCGTCTTTTCGACGAGGCGAACGTTTCGACACCAATTGAATATACACCAAGGAATCTCTTGTATACTCCGTATGGTTAAACAAGTGGGCGGCTGTTCAGTGTGAGGTGAAATGGACACTCATTTTTCATGGTGTCGTCATGGCTTGGTGCACTTAAATGTCAGCCTAATACGACCTTTCCCATCCTCTCACTTGATTCCCCAATCCCCACCCCTGCCGACCCGCACACGTCATCTACATCTCTACTTGCCTGTGGCCTCCACGATTCCTTCCAGTATAACGATGATCTCGAACTGCTCCCTCATCAGCTGCTGCGGTCCCATTTCCCAAAAGGGACTGTTCTCGTCAATCGCGTGACAGATTACTTGCGGTTCCACGAGGAACAAGCGGTCCTCCCCGGTCTCGTAGCCGAGATTGATCTCCGACTGTTCGAGAGGAAGAAATTCGCCTTCGTACGTCTGCCGCGACTTGATCAGCTTGGCCCTGATTTTGGCATCTACCATATGGCTGTCACGGAGGTCACCGATCCGGAACATTAGGCAGAGTCTCTCATCGCGCGGGCACACCACACAGTTCTGGCTGAACATCAGAGTCTGGGCGCGTTTCTTGGGTCGGGAAATCTTGACGAACATGCATCCTACCATAAGAGCATCGATCATGGAACCCACAATGGACTGGGCCATAATTAGGTAGACACCTTCCTGGCAATTGTCGGTCACCATGCGAGAGCCATAGCCGATGGTACGCTGAGTCTCCACAGAGAAAAGGAGTGCCGAAGTAAAGCTGTCCACATTCTGGAAGCAGGGTCCCCACTCGTCGTGATCGAGCTTGAGCAGGTCATGGCGCCATAAGGCATCCATGTAGTAGACGGTGGCGAAGATGAGCCAGGTGACAATGTAGCACATCGTGAACACGAAGAGGAACCAGCGGTACTTCAGGTCAACTATTGTCGTGAAAATATCTGACAGGAATCGTCCCTTTTCTTCAATGCGACCCAAGTTAACCTGGCACTTCCCGTCCTTGGCAACGTACCTCTGCCGCTCTCGTTGGGTAGACGCCTTGCCTTGGTGGAGCGCAGCTTCCATGAACTTGCAACGTTGCTTAGGAGGCCTTTCAGGTCCTGACGGTGGGGCAGAAAAGAATCCGGGTGGTGGCGTATTAATGTATCGAGCCCCGTGCCTAATATCTGGAACGCTTATAGCGTGTCTTGGGTACCAGCGAGCATTCCCAACACCACCATCCCTAAGAGAAGAGCGGCGGTACTTCGGGAGGTCAGATGAGATGCAGACACTTTGGCGTGGGCGAGACGGGTAGGCGCAACCAATATCAGTGGTGCTCATATGACGCTTGTATACACTACGGGGCATTATATCGGGAAGAGGCAGCGGCGTCGGATTTGGTGCTGGCTTCTGCTTTGGCTCTGCAGCATATGTGGGGACCACCACGCATTCCGGCTGTGGAAAGAGATGAGGAAGATGAGTGTGATACAAGATGAGCGGGGATGGTTTGCGATGTAATTTAGTCCCTTACCTTCTGAGGAAAGCTACGGTATCGACTGTTGTCCGTGGGGGGCCGAGGCAGGTAAGCCAGGACTTGTCGGGGCTTGATGGACTGGGCGTTGTCTGAGCACCGTCCGTTCGGTTCGTGGCCCCCTCCTTTGTCTGTGGGCATGGTAATGCTGATAGCTGATTTCGCCAGAGGCGGTGTGTGAACGCCGCGCTGGTATTCCGTCCGTGTCATTGGGTCTTCCAAGACAAAACCAAAAAATCATACAGCATTTTTATCACGTCCCTTTCAAACACTTTCACAAATATATATCATTGCAAATAAATAGTTATAATAATAATAGTCGCCTTTATCTATTTTTTTGCTAACGAGTTTCACACCCGCCCCGTCCATTTATCCCAAATATCCACGTAATGGTGTTACCCCCGAAAGAGGGCAGCTGGGCATACTGGGATGCGGCCCATCGGGTTCCGGGTATCTCAGATGCTGCCGTCCTCCTAAGCTCATAGGGGCTAATTCGGGTTATATCGCAGTGTGCGATCCAACCGCAAATTTTTTTTAAAAAATATGCGAGCGCATGCGCAGCGCCCGTCCTGCGTATGCGCCCGCATTTTCGGGGGGGGTGGGGGCGGCAGAACATGCGAGGCGGTCGTGGGGGGGCATCAACGCTCCGTCTCCTAGGAGCGTTGCAAAGTCCAACAAACGGGGGGCGGTGCAGCGCGAACGGCAGCTAAGCTGCGGCGGCGACAGGAGGCATACTTAATTTCTGCTTGTTGAAGGGGGGGGTAGAGGTGGCGGTCAGCATGCTGGGCGGCCCCCAACATGCGAACTGAAGGATTGCAAAGTCTGCTAATCAGGCCCATAGTACACTGTGGCAGTGCGGACTGTAAAATACACAGACTAATCTTCTGCTACAGTGCACTGCTGACTATTCCTGTATATGGGGGATATAAGGATGTAATGCAGTGCACTGCTGACTATTCCTATACGGGGGGGATATAAGGATGTAAAGCAGTGCACTGCTGACTATTCCTATATGGAGGGGGGGGGGGGGGGATATGACTGTAATGCAGTGCACTGCTGACTGTTCCTATATAGGGGGGATGTAATGCAGTGCACTGCTGACTATTCCTGTATATGGGGGATATAAGGATGTAATGCAGTGCACTGCTGACTATTCCTATATAGGGGGGATGTAATGCAGTGCACTGCTGACTATTCCTGTATATGGGGGATATACGGATGTAATGCAGTGCACTGCTGACTATTCCTATATAGGAGGGATGTAATGCAGTGCACTGCTGACTATTCCTGTATATGGGGGATATAAGGATGTAATGCAGTGCACTGCTGACTGTTCCTATACCGGGGGGGGGGGGGGGGGGATATAAGGATGTAATGCAGTGCACTGCTGACTATTCCTATATAGGGGGCATGTAATGTAATGCAGTGCACTGCTGACTATTCCTATATAGAAGGGATGTAATGCAGTGCACTGCTGACTGTTCCTATACGGGGGGGGGGGGGGGGGGGAATATAAGGATGTAATGCAGTGCACTGCTGACTATTCCTGTATATGGGGGATATAAGGGGGTAAATTTACTAAGATGGGAGTTCTATTTAAGATGGGATGTTGCCCATAACAACCAATCAGCTTCTACTTCTCATTTATCTAGCACCTTCTAGAAGATAATACCTGAAATCTGATTGGTTGCTATGGGCAACATCACATCTTAAATAGAACTCCCATCTTAGTAAATTCACCCCAAGGATGTAATGCAGTGCACTGCTGACTGTTCCTATATAGGGGGGATGTAATGCAGTGCACTGCTGACTATTCCTGTATATGGGGGATATAAGGATGTAATGCAGTGCACTGCTGACTATTCCTATATAGGGCGGATGTAATGCTGTGCACTGCTGACTTCCTGTATATGGGGGATGTAATGCAGTGCACTGCTGACTATTCCTATATAGGGCGGATGTAATGCAGTGCACTGCTGACTTCCTGTATATGGGGGATATAAGGATGTAATGCAGTGCACTGCTGACTATTCCTATACTGGGGGGATATAAGGATGTAAAGCAGTGCACTGCTGACTATTCCTATATGGGGGGGGGGGGGGGATATAAGGATGTAATGCAGTGCACTGCTGACTATTCCTATATAGGGCGGATGTAATGCAGTGCACTGCTGACTATTCCTATATGGGGGGGATATAAGGATGTAATGCAGTGCACTGCTGACTATTCCTATATAGGGCGGATGTAATGCAGTGCACTGCTGACTATTCCTATATAGGGCGGATGTAATGCAGTGCACTGCTGACTATTCCTGTATATGGAGGATATAAGGATGTAATGCAGTGCACTGCTGACTATTCCTATATGGGGGGGGAAGGGATATTAGTATGCAATGCACTGCTGACTATTGCTATATAGGAGGGATGTAATGCAGTGCACTGCTGACTATTCCCATATAGAGGGGGATATAAGGATGTAATGCAGTGCACTGCTGACTATTCCTATATAGGAGGGATGTAATGCAGTGCACTGCTGACTATTCCTATATAGGGGGTATAAGGCTGTAATGCAGTGCACTGCTGACTATTCCTATATAGGAGGGATGTAATGCAGTGCACTGCTGACTATTCCTAATTAGGGCGGATGTAATGCAGTGCACTGCTGACTTCCTGTATATGGGGGATATAAGGATGTAATGCAGTGCACTGCTGACTATTCCTATACTGGGGGGATATAAGGATGTAAAGCAGTGCACTGCTGACTATTCCTACATGGGGGGGGGGGATGTAAGGATGTAATGCAGTGCACTGCTGACTATTCCTATATGGGGGGGGGGGGGATATAAGGATGTAATACAGTACACTGCTGACTATTCCTGTATATGGGGGATATAACTATGTAATGCAGTGCACTGCTGACTATTCCTATATGGGGGGGGGGGATATTCGTATGCAATGCACTGCTGACTATTGCTATATAGGAGGGATGTAATGCAGTGCACTGCTGACTATTCCCATATAGAGGGGGTTGTAATGCAGTGCACTGCTGACTATTCCTATATAGGAGGGATGTATTGCAGTGCACTGCTGACTATTCCTA
This sequence comes from Pseudophryne corroboree, assembly GCF_028390025.1. Taxonomy (NCBI): domain Eukaryota; kingdom Metazoa; phylum Chordata; class Amphibia; order Anura; family Myobatrachidae; genus Pseudophryne; species Pseudophryne corroboree. The sequence goes on along the minus strand of NC_086453.1, from coordinate 18,835,291 downwards.
TATAGGGGGTATAAGGCTGTAATGCGGTGCACTGCTGACTATTCCTATATAGGAGGGATGTAATGCAGTGCACTGCTGACTATTCCTATATAGGGGGATATAAGGCTGTAATGCAGTGCACTGCTGACTATTCCTATATAGGAGGGCTGTAATACAGTGCACTGCTGACTATTCCTGTATATGGGGGATATAAGGATGTAATGCAGTGCACTGCTGACTATTCCTGTATATGGGGGATATGAGGATGTAATGCAGTGCACTGCTGACTATTCCTATATAGGAGGGCTGTAATACAGTGCACTGCTGACTATTCCTGTATATGGGGGATATAAGGATGTAATGCAGTGCACTGCTGACTATTCCTATGTAGGGGGATATAAGGATGTAATGCAGTACACGGCTGACTATTCCTATGTAGGGGGATATAAGGATGTAATGCAGTACACGGCTGACTATACCTATGTAGGGGGATATAAGGATGTAATACAGTGCACTGCTGACTATACCTATGTAGGGGGATATGAGGATGTAATGCAGTGCACGGCTGACTATTCCTATGTAGGGGGATATAAGGATGTAATGCAGTACACGGCTGACTATTCCTATGTAGGGGGATATAAGGATGTAATGCAGTACACGGCTGACTATTCCTATGTAGGGGGATATAAGGATGTAATGCAGTACACGGCTGACTATTCCTATGTAGGGGGATATAAGGATGTAATGCAGTGCACTGCTGACTATTCCTATGTAGGGGGATATAAGGATGTAATGCAGTGCACTGCTGACTATTCCTATGTAGGGGGATATAAGGATGTAATGCAGTACACGGCTGACTATTCCTATGTAGGGGGATATAAGGATGTAATGCAGTGCACTGCTGACTATTCCTATGTAGGGGGATATAAGGATGTAATGCAGTACACGGCTGACTATTCCTATGTAGGGGGATATAGGAATGCTTCTGGTGTTGTATTTAGTTGCAAGAAAAGAACAAAATGAAATTGTGACTGTAAAATGTAATCTAAGTTTACACTATATAGACATAAAGTAGATTGTGTTCTGTATAGTGATGTCTTTTATGCCCGGTAGTGTCCTGTAAAAGCTGATTTTGGTACAGCAACACAGGGTTATGTTATTATGTTTTCCTCGACATCGGATCACAATACTAACTCAGTGCACATCCAGACATATAGGATTGGTTTATGTACTCACTGGTTTGGGCCGAAGGTTCTAGACCAGAGGTTCTCAAACTCGGTCCTCGGGGGCACACACAGTGCATGTTTTGCAGGTAACCCAGCAGGTGCACAGGTGTATTAATTACTCACTGACACATTTTAAAAGGTCCACAGGTGGAGCTAATTATTTCACTTGCGATTCTGTGAGGAGACCTGCAAAACATGCACTGTGTGTGCCCCCGAGGACCGAGTTTGAGAACCTCTGTTCTAGACTAACATAAAGCGTTATTGGTAAAAGAAGAAATAAAATGTAATATCAATGTCTTGTTGAACGATAGAAGTCCCCTGTATAAAGGTCTTAGTAAATATACAAACGGCAAGTTAGTGAAATGACCGGCTTTCCCGCGACTTCCTCCTTCTGAGAGAGGGGAGTGCGGGGAAGATGCGACACTTGTATGTCGGATAATTATCAGGAATATACATCTAGGTCCGTTACTTTGCTACGTACCTGTAATGCACTCGGTGGGTCCCTGTGTCTGTTTGCCCCAGATCTCTGTGTCAAATCCTAATTATCTTAATCCTGATTAGGTGCAGCTATATTAAGCCACTGACAGGGCGTGTGTGTGAGCCGTACGGTGACACGAGGCTCCCTCCGCCTCCTGACTTGTAGTTTCTCCCAGCGTCTTCCCCCATGTGCTGTACATAAGCCGTAACACGTCTCTCGTCCCTCTCTCCCTAATGGACAGTTTCGCCGAGAGGAAGATGCAGAACGTGCTCTTGTGGAACTCAACAATCGCTGGTTTAACGGGCAGGCGATCCACGCGGAGCTGTCTCCGGTCACAGATTTCAGGGAGTCTTGCTGCCGACAGTATGAGATGGGGTAAGTGCCGTGGTCCTTATATTTCTGTGCTACATGGCGGCCAGGTCCTGAGTTTTACCCTGAACAGTGTCGCACCATGGGTGGGAAGAACCTTGCCTGCACACACCAGACTTCTGGTCAGCCTGGATAAGACAGGGCGGTATAAACTGCAGATCAAGGCCCCGTGTAGACCACCGCCAACACACGCACACAAGCCCGCGCCTCCGTTGCCCTCTATAGTGACCGGATGGCAGTAGACATAGTCTGATTCCTAGACGCTGGACACAAATGCTGCTTGTTGAGTTCCGGGTATTCTGGCGTAAACCTGCCCTAATTGTAATTTCTGCCGCATTTCATGTTCTCATCTATATAACCTACTGACAGGTCACTGATAGTTTTGCGGCATTCTCTGCGCTCCGAATAAGAGCTGACGTGTACTTCTTCTCTGATCCCGTGACCCGTCTCCTGTTATATGGGTGACTGCGGTCACCCCGCCACTGTACAGTGCACCCTATCTCATCTGTGTCCAATCTCTCTCTCCGTCAGGGAGTGCAACCGCGGGGGATTCTGCAACTTCATGCACTTGAAGCCCATTTCCAGTGCTCTACGTCAGCAGCTGTACGGACGAGGGCGCAACCGACAGTAAGTACACATGAAATGCCTCCCTAAGTAATTGTCGCTTACCGTGGCAGTCAAGGCGTCAAGTTGGGAGATATATAAATAATTCTGAAAGTACAGATATATTGAAATTGCTTCCAGGGGTAGAAAACACAGAGGAGAATTGCAATGTAGCTATTATTATTATTATTATTATTTATTATTATTATTATTTATTATTACATTTTATTTATAAGGCGCCACAAGTGTTTTGCAGCGCCCTACAAAGGACAGTACAGGGAGACAAAACTTAGCATTACAGTAAATAAATAACAGGAATAGAGTACAGGTAACAGAGCGCACCACACGTTCTCATACATAATACAGCTTAGATGTAAGTAGTGAGGGAGTGATCATCGTACTACTAGGAGCTGGCGGCCGTAGATAGAGATGAGCCTTTACCAGCAGGAGAGAAAGCGGTAAAGATGGTCGCTGAGTAGGGGAGAGCTGCGAGTGAAATGTGTTGAGAAGACAACAAGAGGAAAGAGGGCCCTGCTCTGAAGAGCTAACAATCTAGTGGGAAGGGGCGACAGACAGATGACATGAGGTGCCAGCAAGCGGGAGGAAGCCTGATGGCAGGGTGTAAGCAAAGCAGAGATGTTCAAGGCATGGGGCAGGGGGATGGAGGAGCAGCCTCAGGACTGGGTTATGCATCGGGAGGGTACACTTTGATAAATAGGAGGGTTTTCAGTGCCCGTTTGAAGCTTTGCAAGGTCGGGGAGAGTCTAATGGTGCAGGGGAGCGCGTTCCACTGAAGGGGTGCAGCACGTTGCCACATTACTAGACAGCGTATAGATGCGGGTGCTCCTGTTATATAGTGATTATATGAGGATACAGGCGTGTTCCCATCTGCCATATACAGTATGCACCGTATGGCATGTATATAAGGGCACCTCTATACATATCATTCTTGTGGCAATGTAAATCTCCAGATCTCTAACGGCAGTCTCTGATTCCCCAGGGTTGGAGTTCCGCACCACGCGCCGAAGCGCTTCTCCGAGAGACACCAGCCCAACGACAGAGAGAGACGCCGGCGTTCGCGCTCCCCCCGACTCAGGCACGGACGCTTCTGAGGATCCATTTCCATCCATCCATGAGTGTAACGGAGGGGCGGAGTACGGGGAAGAGGGCCACATTGTGTCACTGAGCTGTTACCATGTTCTTGCTGGGGGGGTGGGGGATTTTTTTATTTTATTTTATTTTGGACATCCTTGTGGCATGGAAGATTTTGACAGCAGAGGTGTCTGGCTTCTGTGTGGAGTTTGTAGGGTTTCCTTTTAACGTAGCCCCCACTCACATAATGCGGAATCTTTGTACGGGGCAGAGCCTTTCCATTTGAATTAAAATTGACCAAACGAGTTCAGAGGTCACCACAACTGAACCAATCAGAGCTTAATCTTAAGACATTCAAGTTCTGCCACCTGCCCTCTCCTCCTCCTCTTCCTCCGTGCCTCCGGTTTATCACCCAGCAGTGACCAATCCAGGGTGTAGGGGGCAAGCAGCCCGGACCAATAGCCACAGTATGAACCTGTGGGCCGCAGGTGGGGGGCGGGGGGGCGGGGAGAATCCTTTTAGGTTTGTCTGGTTGTTTATTTTCTCTACCCAAGGAATTTTATAAGTGTCCTGTTTCCACAAGTCCACAGCTGTGACATCTGTTTCACCACTTTTTGTATATCAATATACCCAAAGACAGAAGCCAGGCTCCTGGTACATTGGGATGGAAATCAAACCTGCCTTCAACTTCAGGAAAATTAGTCTTTATTTGGGTGGGAGGGGGGTGGGGTTTTTTTTTAATTTGTTTTATTTTAATTGCAAAATTTATCTGACTGCTGATATGAATTGTCCCTTTCCTAGGCAGAGGCGCCACCTAGTGCTCAAGAGACTGAACAGCGCCTCTGCTGTTTAGTCATGTGTGACTGCAGTTTTCCTGTTTTTGTTAAATAATAATAAAATGATAAAAATAAAAAAAATCAATAGGTGTTTTGATTTGTCTCCGTCTCGTAATGTCTTGGAGGGCGACTCTCGGAGGGAGAACAGTCACATCTGAGTATTGGAAATGCAGGGAGGGTGGATTATTACTCGTATCCATGCTGGGAATACAGGGGGAGTGTGACATTCGAGTATTTGGAGTACAGGGAGGGGAGTAGAGGAGTCACATGTTAGTATTGGGAATGAGGGGAGGGTAGAGGAGTCGCATCTAAATTTCTTCTTCATCCACTAGGGGGGGGGGGGGGGGGACACTGGAGTGCTCTTTACAATGGGGTATAGTGTGTGTGCTAAACGCGCGCTGGCACTTTAAGGATTTAGAAGTGACTAGCTCCTCCCCTCTATACCCATTCTAAAAGCCAGTCTTCGTTTAGTGCCCAAGGAAGCTGGTCACATCCTGGCCTTCTCAAAGGCAAACCTACGTAGTGGCATCTCCTAACCAAGTTTTTAAGACTGTTACCCTCTGTCCTGCAGACAGACGATTCAAAGGACGAGGATATAGTGGGAGCGAGTTTCCACACACGGGAGGAACAGATCCTGGAGGAACCGGAGGCTGTGTCCCAGGGCATTGATTGTCGCAATACGCCAAGTTTTAAAGGTGTACCTCAGAGCGGCCAGGAAACACCCGGATAAAAAATTCCAGTTGCCCTGTCGACTTCTGTCAACATATCCTTCCCTGCTGACAGCAGGTAGTTATGCAAGACTCCCCATACAGTAGATTCCTCTGTGTTTCATCTTTTTTTAAAAGACGGTGTGATGCCAGTCCCTCCTTGAAAGAGGCATGAGACAGGAAATTAGAAAACTAATGTCAATTAACACAGCAGCAGGCGTAACACTGTGTCCTGAACTGGTAGGCAGCCAGGTCAACAGGGCCTTTGAAGCCTGGGTGAAATAACTAGATGTGGGTCTGTGTGCAGGACCCCCAGAGGAGGATCTTATCCCCTTTGCAGAGCACAGTGAGGAGTCAGCCACTTATCTAGGTTAGGCATCTAAGGAGGTATGTGATCTCGGTTCTAGGTCCTCCGTCTTAGCGGTGTTGGACGCAGAGCTCTCTGGTTGCAGCAGTGGCAAGCAGAGTCAAATAAGGAGGTGGAAGCGTTAACATTTACTGGCAACATCCTGTTCGGGCCCGACCTGGACAAGTGTATTTCTCAGGTGACTGGAGGTAAGTCTCCTTTTCTCCCCTCAGCTGCGCCGGCCACTTGAAGGCCTTATTCCGGCCCATTTCGGGCCTATGGAAGATTCGGAGGTCGTTACATAGAGGGTTCAGCACTTTCTCATGGTTACAGACAACATGGCAGACCTCTTCCCTCCAGGACACGAAGTCCACCACAAAATCCAGTGCATGACTGGTTTTCCTCTCGCCTCGGGGACTCCAGGGTTGGGAGCTCGTCTTTGGGGCTTTCTGCCCAGACATCTGGGTATGGGACCTCATCACTCAAAGCTCGATTTCCAGTTCCAGCCGCCTCCTCTGTTTTTCACCACCGGTTTGCTAGCTTCAGATGACAGGCATGTAGTTTTACAGGAGGCTATAGATAAACTCCTGACAGCAGGAGTGTTGGTACCAGTCCCCACACATCAGCTAAAACAGGGGTTCTACTATTTATTCATGGTTCTGAAGCCGGATGGCTCGGTCAGACCTATTCTGAACTTCAAGGATCTCCATCCTTTTTGTGAGAGTTTTTTCAAGTTCAGGACAGAATTCTTTAATTTAGTCATTGTAGGCTTAGAGGAAAAAGTGTTCCTAGTTGTCCTTGGACATCAAGGACGCTTACCTGCACATACATCTGGTGAGGTGGACAGATGGGTATCAGCTACTCTCCATTCGGGACTCTCCTCATCAGTTCCAGGCCTTACCCTTCGGCTTGCCATGGGCCCCAGAGGGTTCACGAAGGTCATGGCGATAATGATGGTACTCCTCAGGACAAGGGGGATCACCATCATTCCCTACCTCCAGAGATTCCCAAACTGTGTGCCGTGGCACCCTGGGGTGCCTCGGGACACTTGCAGGGGCTGCCCTGGGTTGGTGGTCCAGGACCAATTCAAATTATTCATGGTCAATATAATAGGCAAAACCAGTGCTGGTGGCTGCCAGTCATATAATATGTGGCCAAACAGAAGCAAATCTTGTCCCTCACCACATAACTGACCCTAAGGATGACATATAAACGCGATCTACTTAATGTAATATTTCTTTCTAAATTTCTCAATAAGAAATTTCTCTGACGTCCTAGTGGATGCTGGGAACTCCGTAAGGACCATGGGGAATAGACGGGCTCCGAAGGAGACTGGGCACTCTAAGAAAGAATTAGGACTACTGGTGTGCACTGGCTCCTCCCTCTATGCCCCTCCTCCAGACCTCAGTTAGAATCTGTGCCCGGCTCGAGCTGGTTGCACACTAGGGGCTCTCCTGAGCTCCTAGTAAAGAAAGTATTTATTAGGTTTTTTATTTTCAGTGAGATCTGCTGGCAACAGACTCACTGCTACGAGGGACTTAGGGGAGAGAAGCGAACCTACCTGCTTGCAGCTAGCTTGGGCTACTAGGCTACTGGACACCATTACCTCCAGAGGGATCGAACACAGGCCCAGCATCGGTCGTCCGGTCCCGGAGCCGCGCTGGCGTCCCCCTTGCAGAGCCAGAAGCAAGAAGAACGTCCTGGAAATCGGCGGCTGAAGACTCCGGTCTTCATTAAGGTAGCGCACAGCACTGCAGCTGTGCGCCATTGCTCCCCATGCACACCACATACACCGGTCACTGATGGGTGCAGGGGGGGGGGCGCCCTGGGCTGCAATTAGATTACCTTAAAATGGCAAAAAAACACATAATATAGTCTAATAAACTATATATGTGTAAAAATCCCCTGCCATAATATAAAGAGCGGGAGAAGCCTGCCGAAAAAGGGGCGGCGCTATCTCCCTCAGCACACTGGCGCCATTTCCTCTTCACAGCTCCGCTGGAAGGATGCTCCCCAGGCTCTCCCCTGCAGTTTCCAGGCTCAATAGGGTAAAAAAAGAGAGGGGGGGCACTAAATTTAGGCGCAATACTGTGTATTATAGCTGCTATAGGGAAAATCACTTTGTGTAGTGTAAATCCCTGTTTATATAGCGCTGTGGTGTGTGCTGGCATACTCTCTCTGTCTCCCCAAAGGACTTTGTGGGGTCCTGTCTTCAGTCAGAGCATTCCCTGTGTGTGTGCGGTGTGTCGGTACGGCTGTGTCGACATGTTTGATGAGGAGGCTTATGTGGAGGCGGAGCAGGTGCCGATAAATGTGATGTCACCCCCTGCGGGGTCGACACCAGAGTGGATGGATATGTGGAAGGTATTAACCGACAGTGTCAACTCCTTACATAAAAGGTTCGATGACATAACAGCTGTGGGATAGCCGGCTTCTCAGCCAGTGCCTGCCCAGGCGTCTCAAAGGCCATCAGGGGCTCAAAAACGCCCTCTACCTCAGATGGCAGACACAATGTCGACACGGAGTCTGACTCCAGTGTCGACGACGACGAGACTAATGTACATTCCACTAGGGCTATCCGTTGCATGATTACGGCAATGAAAAATGTGTTGCACATTTCTGACATTAACCCAGGTACCACTGAAAAGGGTATTACGTTTGGGGAGAAAAAGCAACCAGTGTTTTTTTTTCCCCCCTTCAGATGAGTTAAATGAAGTGTGTGAAGAAGCGTGGGCTTCCCCTGATAAAAAAAACTAGTGATTTCTAAAAAGTTACTAATGGCGTACCCTTTCCCGCCAGAGGACAGGGTACGTTGGGAGACATCCCCGAGGGTGGATAAAGCGCTCACACGCTTGTCAAAAAAGGTGGCACTACCGTCTCAGGATACGGCCGCCTTAAAGGAGCCTGCGGATAGAAAGCAGGAGGCTATCCTGAAGTCTGTATATACACACTCAGGTACTATACTGAGACCTGCTATTGCTTCAGCATGGATGTGCAGTGCTGCAGCAGCGTGGTCTGATTCCCTGTCTGATAATATTGATTCCCTTGACAGGGGCACTATATTGCTAACCATAGAGCATATTAAAGACGTAGTCTTATACATAAGAGATGCACAGAGGGATATTTGCCGGCTGGCATCTAGAATAAATGCAATGTCCATTTCTGCCAGGAGAGTATTATGGACTCGGCAGTGGACAGGTGATGCGGATTCTAAAAGGCACATGGAGGTTTTTCCTTACAAGGGTGAGGAATTGTTTGGGGATGGTCTCTCGGACCTCGTTTCCACAGCGACAGCTGGGAAGTCGACATTTTTACCCCAGGTTCCCTCACAGCCAAAGAAAGCACCGTATTATCAGGTACAGTCCTTTCGGCCCCAGAAAGGCAAGCGGGTTAAAGGCGCGTCCTTTCTGCCCAGAGGCAGGGGTAGAGGGAAAAAGCTGCACCATACAGCCAGTTCCCAAGAACAGAAATCCTCCCCTGCTTCCATTAAATCCACCGCATGACGCTGGGGCTCCACTGGTGGAGCCAGGTGCGGTGGGGGCCCGTCTCCGGAACTTCAGCGAGCGGTGGGTTCGCTCACAGGTGGATCCCTGGGTTCTACAAGTGGTATCTCAGGGATACAAGCTGGAATTCGAGACGTCTCCCCCTCGCCGTTACCTCAAATCAGCCTTGCCAGCTACTCCCCCGGACAGGGAGGTAGTGCTGGCGGCAATTCACAAGCTGTTCCTCCAGCAGGTGATAATCAAAGTTCCCCTCCTTCAACAGGGACGGGGTTACTATTCCACAATGTTTGTGGTACCGAAACCAGATGGTTCGGTGAGACCCATTCTAAATTTAAAATCCTTGAACACTTATATAAGAAGGTTCAAGTTCAAAATGGAATCGCTCAGGGCGGTTATTGCAAGCCTGGAAGAAGGGGATTACATGGTATCACTGGACATCAAGGATGCGTACCTGCATGTCCCCATTTACCCACCTTGCCAGGTGTACCTCCGTTTTGTGGTACAAGACTGCCATTACCAATTCCAGACGTTGCCGTTTGGTCTGTCCACGGCACCGAGGGTATTTACCAAGGGAATGGCCGAAATGATGATACTCCATCGAAAGAAGGGAGTTATAATTATCCCATACTTGGACGATCTCCTTATAAAGGCGAGGTCCAGGGAGCAGTTGTTGGTCGGAGTAGCACTATCTCAGGAAGTGCTACAACAGCACGGCTGGATTCTGAATATTCCAAAGTCGCAGCTGGTTCCTACGACGCGTCTGCTGTTCCTGGGTATGATTCTGGACACAGAACAGAAGAAGGTGTTTCTCCCGGAGGAGAAGACCAAGAAGTTGTCATCTCTGGTCAGAGACCTCCTGAAACCAAAACAGGTGTCGGTGCATCACTGCACGCGAGTCCTGGGAAAGATGGTAGCTTCTTACAAAGCAATTCCATTCGGCAGGTTCCATGCAAGGGTCTTTCAGTGGGATCTGTTAGACAAGTGGTCCGGATCGTATCTTCAGATGCATCGGCTGATCACCCTGTCCCCGAGGGCCAGGGTGTCTCTGCTGTGGTGGCTGCAGAGTGCTCATCTTCTAGAGGGCCGCAGATTCGGCATACAGGACTGGGTCCTGGTGACCACGGATGCAAGCCTCCGAGGTTGGGGGGCAGTCGCGCACGGAAGAAACTTCCAAGGACAATGGTCGAGTCAGGAGGCTTCCCTACACATAAATATTCTGGAACTAAGGGCCATTTACAATGCCCTAAGTCAGGCAAGACCCCTGCTTCAAAACCAGCCGGTGCTGATTCAGTCAGACAACATCACGGCGGTCACCCATGTAAACCGACAGGGCGGCACAAGAAGCAGGATGGCAGAAGCCACAAGGATTCTCCGATGGGCGGAAAATCACGTGATAGCACTGTCAGCAGTGTTCATTCCGGGAGTGGACAACTGGGAAGCAGACTTTCTCAGCAGGCACGACCTCCACCCGGGAGAGTGGGGACTTCATCCAGAAGTCTTCCAACTGATTGTAAACCGTTGGGAAAGGCCACAGGTGGACATGATGGCGTCCCGCCTAAACAAAAAGCTAAAAAGATATTGCGCCAGGTCAAGGGACCCTCAGGCGATAGCTGTGGACGCTCTAGTGACACCGTGGGTGTACCAGTCGGTTTATGTGTTCCCTCCTCTTCCTCTCATACCAAAGGTGCTGAGGATAATAAGAAAGAGAGGAGTAAGAACTATACTCATCGTTCCAGATTGGCCAAGAAGGTCTTGGTACCCGGAACTACAAGAAATGATCTCAGAGGACCCTTGGCCTCTATCTCTCAGACTGGACCTGCTACAGCAGGGGCCCTGTCTGTCACAAGACTTACCGCGGCTGCGTTGACGGCATGGCGGTTGAACGCCGGATCCTGATGGAAAAGGGCATTCCGGTTGAAGTCATTCCTACGCTGATAAAGGCTAGGAAAGAGGTGACAGCAAAGCATTATCACCGCATATGGCGAAAATATGTTGCTTGGTGTGAGGCTATGAAGGCCCCCACAGAAGAATTTCAGCTGGGTCGATTTCTGCACTTCCTACAGTCAGGAGTGACTATGGGCCTAAAATTGGGATCCATTAAAGTCCAGATTTCAGCCCTGTCTATTTTCTTTCAAAAAGAACTGGCTTCACTGCCTGAAGTTCAGACGTTTGTTAAGGGAGTACTGCATATTCAGCCCCCTTTTGTGCCCCCAGTGGCACCTGGGGATCTCAACGTTGTGTTGGATTTCATAAAATCACATTGGTTTGAGCCACTTCAGACCGTGGAATTAAAATATCTCACGTGGAAAGTGGTCATGCTTTTGGCCTTGGCTTCGGCTAGGCGGGTGTCAGAATTGGCGGCTTTGTCCTGTAAAAGCCCCTATCTGATCTTCCATATGGACAGAGCAGAATTGAGGACGCGTCCCCAATTCCTCCCTAAGGTGGTATCAGCGTTTCATTTGAACCAACCTATTGTGGTGCCTGCGGCTACTCGGGACTTGGAGGCTTCCAAGTTGCTGGACGTAGTCCGGGCCCTGAAAATCTATGTTTCCAGGACGGCTAGAGTCAGAAAGACTGACTCGCTGTTTATCCTGCATGCACCCAACAAGTTGGGTGCTCCTGCTTCTAAGCAGACTATTGCTCGTTGGATCTGCTTCACGATTCAACTTGCACATTCTACGGCTGGACTGCCGCATCCTAAATCAGTCAAAGCCCATTCCACGAGGAAGGTGGGCTCTTCTTGGGCGGCTGCCCGAGGGGTCTCGGCTTTACAACTTTGCCGAGCTGCTACCTGGTCGGGATCAAACACGTTTGCAAAATTCTACAAGTTTGATACCCTGGCTGAGGAGGACCTTGAGTTTGCTCATTCGGTGCTGCAGAGTCATCCGCACTCTCCCACCCGTTTGGGAGCTTTGGTATAATCCCCATGGTCCTTACGGAGTTCCCAGCATCCACTAGGACGTCAGAGAAAATAAGAATTTACTCACCGGTAATTCTATTTCTCGTAGTCCGTAGTGGATGCTGGGCGCCCATCCCAAGTGCGGATTGTCTGCAATACTTGTATATAGTTATTGCCTAACTAAAGGGTTATTGTTATGAGCCATCTGTTCGTGAGGCTCAGTTGTTATTCATACTGTTAACTGGGTATAGTATCACGAGTTGTACGGTGTGATTGGTGTGGCTGGTATGAGTCTTACCAGGGACTCCAAATCCTTTCCTTATTGTGTCAGCTCTTCCGGGCACAGTTTCCCTAACTGAGGTCTGGAGGAGGGGCATAGAGGGAGGAGCCAGTGCACACCAGTAGTCCTAATTCTTTCTTAGAGTGCCCAGTCTCCTGCGGAGCCCGTCTATTCCCCATGGTCCTTACGGAGTTCCCAGCATCCACTACGGACTAAGAGAAATAGAATTACCGGTGAGTAAATTCTTATTTTTTGGCCTAGGGGTGCCATGAAAAAAATTCTGATATTCTAGGGCGCCGTGTTTCAAAAAAGTTTGGAAACCACTGCCCTACCTGGAAGGCTTCGTCCAGAAACCAATTATTCCATTATTTTTTTATTATTTTTATTCAATAAGTTTTTTTTATTGATTTTCCAGACAGACATAACATACAATAACAATGTATGCGCTATAATTACACAATAAGAGCTACGAATGTTGTATGCATAAACAGTTAAAACTAAACAAGCTTGCAAACAGCTAGAGAGTAAACACAAGGAGTGACGTGATTTCTTATCAGTCTATATAAGAGTGCCATATGGGGTGACCAGATGTCACTGCGAAGCAGAAACACGACCTGGAGATGATAACCACCTATCCCATATCTTGTAAAATTTATCCGGGGCTTTCCTAGAAATACAAACAAATTTTTCATGAGACACTACCGAATTCACTAGCGGGATCCACTTATTAATATCAGAGCCTGAGGATGCCATCCATGAGCTATTAATACTTTGGCCAAAGCGCATAAATTAAGAACATATCTTCTAGAATGTGCATCCAATATCTCCTCATCTACAACTCCAAGGATACATACAAGGGGGGTGAACACATCAAAGGGGATACCCGTAGAGGTTATTAACCGAATTACCGCTTCCCAGAAGGCCTGCACCATCCGACAAGCCCACAACAGATGCCAGAAGGTACCATCCGGAGAGGCACACTTCGGGCACCTAGAGTCGTCCCGTCCCCCTATGCTAGCGAGACGGATGGGAGTGATGTAGACTCGGTGAAGTATAAATAAGTGTATGCTGAAAGCGAGCCAAGGTGGTAGCAGTACGTGAGGTCCCCAAGGCCTCTTCCCATATATCTAGGGAAACGGGTTCCAAATCAACTTCCCATTTAGATTTAAGGTGGGAGAGACTGTCAGAGTGATGGGCACCGAGCAGAGCGGAATAGAGAGCAGAGACAGCCCCGGAGCCTAAAGCATCAGCCAAGAGCAGGTGAACCGGTGACTTCCGAAGGAGAGGTGGAGCCGCATTAAACTGAGATGCGCATGCATGACGAAGTTGGAAATATCTATACAGGTTGAGTATTCCATATCCATATATTCCGAAATACGGAATATTCCGAAATACAGACTTTTTTGAGTGAGAGTGAGATAGTGAAACCTTTGTTTTTTGATGGCTCAATGTACACAAACTTTGTTTAATACACAAAGTTATTAAAAATATTGTATTAAATGACCTTTAGGCTTTGTGTATAAGGTGTATATGAAACATAAATGAATTGTGTGAATGTAGACACACTTTGTTTAATGCACAAAGTTATAAAAAATATTGTCTAAAATGACCTTCAGGCTGTGTGTATAAGGTGTATATGACACATAAATACATTCTGTGCTTAGATTTAGGTCCCATCTCCATGATATCTCTTTATGGTATGCAATTATTCCAAAATACGGAAAAATCCGATATCCAAAATACCTCTTGTCCCAAGCATTTTGGATAAGGGAGACTCAACCTGTAATAGTAGGACGTGGGTATATTAAATTCAATTTGCAGTTGTTCAAAAGATTTAAGTGTGCCCGAGGAGTGCAAATGATTAAGGGAACAAATTCCCCAGCATCCCCATACCGATCCCATTTGTAAGGAGGTGAAATGAGGAAGATCACGAGTGTATGTCAATGGAGTGTCGGGATCCCATACCCCCCCCCCCACCTGCCTCCATACCATAATCGCTTGTTTAACAAGCGGCATCGTAAGGAGAGCGACATTATCACTTAGTAAGAGCTGTAGAGGTGACAGATTGATTCTAGACACTAATAGTATACTGGAGATTAATAAATCTCCAGAAGAGTCGGAGACCCAGGGAATTAGATGGAATAACTGAGCCGCTAAGTAATAGAATCTAATTTTAGGAAGGGCAAGACGGGGTCTAGTTAGAGTATCTAATTTAATCCGAGCTCTACGGTTGGACCAAACCAGTGAGGACAAGAGACCATCTATGATACCAAATAATTTCTGGGGGAGATAGACAGGGGAATGTTGGAAGACATACAGCATTTTAGGTAATATGACCATTTTAATGAGGTTGATCCTACCCGTAACAGTAAGTGGCAGTTTACTCCACATCCTAATACGAGACCGTAAATAGTCCAATTGTGGGCGTATATTCAGATCAATGAATTGTGAAGACTGATTGGTAATCCATACACCCAGGTATTTAAAAGAATCCACCCAGCGGAGCGGCAGGTCCCTGGGGGGGCAAACAGGACAGGGGCCTCTAAGCGGAAGGACACAAGATTTGTCCCAGTTAATGGACAAACCAGAGAATCCCCCAAAAGTGTCAATTACTTCCAAGATATGAGACATAGTGGTGAAATAATCAGATACAAATAACAGAATATCATCTGCATAAAGAGCAATTTTGTCTGTCCTGCCACCCAACCGGAAGCCTATGGCTCTATGGCCAGAGCAAAAAGGATCGTGGACAACGGACACCCCTGTCTTGTTCCTCTCTGTAGAGAAAAACTGGAGGAGATGTGGCCGTTAACAGAAACCCTAGCCGTGGGAGCAGAATAAAGCAGCTGTACCCACTTTTTAAAATTGGGTCCAACGCCAAATCGGTCCAAGGTCCCCCACAAGAAGCCCCACTCCACTGAATCAAATGCCTTAGCAGCATCCAAAGAAACTATAACCGAGGAGCAGGAACTCTCGTGAGGGGCCTGGAAGTGTGTATAAAGTCTACGTAGATTAGGTAAAGTGGACCGGCCCGGCATGAACCCTGATTGGTCCTCATGAATCAACTGTAGAATCACAGAGCTTAGCTTTGTCACCAGTATTTTAGCTAAAATTTTAACATCAGTCGTTAATAAGGAAATTGGGCGATAAGATTCGACTCGTGTTGGGTCCTTATCCGGCTTCAGGAGAACTGTGATTAGGGCCTCTGCCATAGAGTCAGGCAACCTTCCATGTACGAATAAATTATTATATATATCAAGAAGTTTAGGGCCATAAAAAGGTAAGTGTTTTTTATATAGTTCCAGGGGTATCCCATCAAGACCTGGGGTCTTCCCTCCAGGAAAAGAGTTAACAGCGGATTCCAACTCAGTCAGTGTTAAGGGGGAGTCTAAAAATGCTATAGCGTCCAGGGACAGCGTGGGTAACGGAATATCAGCCAAATACATCTCTATTTCCGTCACAGTGTGAGTAAGCCTAGAACTATACAGCCGTCTATAGTAATCTACAAAGTCCCCTACAATATCGGGAGTTTTAAAATGAGTTACATTATCACTAGTACAGACAGCAGGCACCGTAGTAGATGCCCTGTCCGCACCCGCCAATGTAGCCAGAAAGCTACCAGGCCTGTCACCCGTTGCATAATACGTGTGTTGGTTGTAAAGTAGACGGTACTTAGCTTTATCAGCCAAGTAATCGCGCCATTCAGCCTGCGCAAGCAACCACCTCTCCCTTGTAGTGTCAAGACCGTCAGCAATATATTGAAGCTCCAGCCTCCTACAGCCTGCCTCAAGGTCACGCTCCCTCTGTGTATAACCAGACTACAAAACAGCTACTGATTTGATCAGGGTGCCACGGACATACGTCTTAAAGGCATCCCATAAAACTGTCAGATACCGAGCCCTAATTTTCCACTAAAAAGGCCTCCCACATTCCCACCAGCTCTGCCCGGTGTCCATCTGAGTCAGCCAAAAGGAATTAAACCTCCAAATCCGTGCCCCCCCTAACGTCACCCATGTCCAAACATATAATTACCGGGGAATGATCTGAGATGCCCCTGGTAGCATACTGAACATCAACCAGTCTTGGCAGCAAGCCTTTAGAAGTGAGGGCCAAGTCTATACTGGAGAAGGATAAGTAGGTAGGAGAAAAGCAAGAATACTGTCTTGCGCCAGGATGGCGGACCCTCCACGCATCTACTAAACCCAGACTGTCCACCAGTAGCGCAAAGTACCTCCTACGCACCACAGGAGCATCAGGGTATATTCTAGTTCTATCTAAAGCATGGTCGATGACGTTATTAAAGTCGCCAAGACAAACAATAGCAACATTCGGATATAGCGTAATAAACTCGGCTGCCTTCTTGAGAACCTTCGGAGAATAAGGGGGCGGTATATAAACAGCCAGGACAAGCAAAGACATAGAATATACTTGACATTTAAGAAAAACATACCGGCCCCACTGGTCCAATTGGACCTGATCAAGGACAAACGGGACCGACCTTCGAACTAAAATGGACACACCCTGCGATTGCGACATATGGGTGGAGTGTTAGGCCCAGCCCACCCATGGTTTCTTAAAAACCAGGACTTTTGCCCCCACCAGATGGGTCTCCATAAGGCAAATAATGTCCGCACCATATTGTCTAAAGTGACGGAGCACTAACGAACGTTTAACCTTGTCGTTCAGTCCCCGGACATTCCAGGATAGAATTTTAAGTTGATTAGAGGCCATAGGTCAAGACAAAACAAAATGTATGATCGGTCCCGTGTATCCCCGACAGGCCACCAACACTAGCACTAGATATAATTGAAAGATTCGAAAAACCCACAGAGTTTGCAACACAAACAAGAAAAAAAAAAAGAAAACAAACAACAAAGTACAATCCCCCCCATCCTGTCCCCCCTGCCTGTATCCCCACCCAAACTGAGGCATACCTTATCCCAATAAACTGTTCCCCCTAACAAAGAAAAAGAAAACTATACCAACAAAAAAAGGCAATGAATGAAATGACCTAAAGACAAAGGCGTAGGTCTCCCACCCTCACATGAGAAAAGTGTGGAGACACCACCCGAGCCCTAAATATAGAAGAAAAAAAATTCTGAAACATCAGTGGAGTGAGAAAATAAACAGTAGCAGAGTCAACGTAGCGTCATCCGGGTAACATACTGCAACATGGATATCAGCAATAAACATTAGCATATATATATAAAGATATACCAGACATTAAGGATCAGCTGCAAGCGCCCGTCTAGCCGGGGCCCAGTGAACCAGCCACAGGGCAGCGTCCAGAGGTGTAGCAAAGAATTTTGTTTCTCCGTCCACCACCACCGTTAGCCTAGAAGGAACAAGCATTGCATACTGTAGATTAAGTTCCCTGAGATGTCTTTTAATCGGAATAAACTGTGCACGGTCCTTTTGCACCTCCACCGCAAAGTCAGGAAACACAGAAATTTTGGAACCGTTCCATAGCAGGGGGCCCTTAGTACGCACCAGAGATAATACAGCGTCCCGGTCTCGGTAGTGGAGAAATTTCACTATCAGTGTGCGCGGCGGCGCACCCGGTGGCAGCGGTCTGAAAGGGATTCTGTGAGCCCGTTCAACCGTGAAGAAAGGCGTAAAGGAATCAGCACCAAGGGAATTTTTCAGCCAAGACTCAACGAACTGCTCCGGGTTAGTGCCCTCCTCTTTTTCCGGTAGCCCCACAAAGCGGACATTATTCTGCCTTAGTCTCACCATTTTAAGATATATTAAAGCAAATCAGGATCAGCAGCTCTGAGAAGACACAACAACAGCAAGCAGCAGCACAGAATTTGTAGGATCCACAGCTGGGCAAAATATTAATATTAATGTGTGTACACACTGGAATCAGGGGGTCCCAAAAGTCACAGCGCCTCACAGAATATATAGCAGCTCAGAGCAAGTCCAATATATTATATAACAGGGTCTAAGAGGGCAGGGGCACGACCCCTAGAACAGGCAGGTTCACCCAGGCAGCCCCAGGCTCTGTTGCACACAGGCAGCACAGGGGAAGGGGGGAGAGGGGGTCGCTCTTACCACTGCCCACAGCAGCACTGATCCGGCTCAGGAGGGCAATATGCAGGCTCCAGCAAGGTAATATAGCTGTCCCCAGGAGAGCGGGTCCCGCGCAGCTCACTCTGTGAAGGCTCGCTGGAGGGCCGGGACCGGAAGTCACGGCACCATCTTGGGAGGCCAGGGGTGAGGAGATGCGGCGCCCAGTTCCCCCAAACCCAGCGCTCGTCCGGCGGCCCACTACAGCTCCATGGCGGCTCTGTACCTTCCCCCACCAGATGAGGTAGAATGGGCTCGGGGGGTCACCACAGGATAGGCAGTACGGATGATTAGGGTGGAGAGCACCCGCACCGAGCTGCTACTCCATGTCCCACTAGGCCACGCCCCCCAATTATTCCATTATTATTAGAACATAGGAGTGACTCACAGGCTCCTCATACGTCATGAGTGGATCCTGACTTTTCCAAGGTCCCGTCTACAACTGACGCACCGACTTCAGTTTCTGGGTATGATCCGGGCCACGGTGAGACAGGATCTTCATCCCTAAGGACAAGATGAAAGCCATTCAGGATAGGATTCGGTTGGTCCTACAACACAGGTGATTGTCTGCATTTATGCATACGACTACTCGGGAGGATAGAGGCAGCCTAAGAAGCAATTCCTTATGACCATTTCCACTCAAGACCTTTTCAGCTGGATCTCCTATCTCAGTGGATCCTATCTCACTTGTTCCTTCACCAAAGAGTAACATTGGCCCCCAGAACTCTAATATCTCTACTCTGTTGGTTGACCTCATCTCACCTATGGGACTAGAGGTTCCAGAGTGTGGGATTGGACTCTCCACATCACAGAAGCAAGCCTGCGAGGGTGGGGGGTAGTGACTCGGGACACCCACTTCCAAGGCCGCTGGACTCCACAGGAAGTGACGCTGCCTATAAATATCTTGGTCATACATCCCGGGGAGTGGGCTCTCCATTCTTAGGTGTTTCGACATCTGATCCATCGGTGGGGACTTCCACAAGTTTACCTTATGGCATCCAATTGCTGTATTGTTCTCGAACAAGGGACCCAGCAGCCGTAGTGGTAGATGCACTCATGACATCCTGGGGGTTCCGGTTTGTCTACCTGTTTTCACCATTCCCTCTGCTGCCTCGTCTTCAAAGCATCATGAGAGAAAAGACTACTCAGAGCTTGGTATTCCAGCCTTTGTCTGCTTCTGATAGATGAGCTGTGGCCTCTACTGCTGCAAGAGGATCTCTGCTACAACAGGGGCCTTTCATCTATCCAGACTATGTTTGACAGCGTGGCTGTTGAAAGGGCAATCCTAAGGCAAAGAGGGTTTCTTGCAGCCATCTCTACTATGCTCAGGACTGCAAGGAAGTTACTTCTACCTCTACCACTGCATCTGGAACGCTTACGCATCTTGATGTGAACGTCGTGGAACGTTTCCCACTACCTTCAAGATGTCTCGGCTCCTCTGTTTTCTTGCATGCAGGTTTCTCAGCCGGATTTCGTCTAGGAGGGTGCAGGTGTCTGCGTTGTCCATCTCCTTCCAGATGAAATGGCTCTTACAACCTTTCTTCAGGTGGTTGTCTGTTTACGACCACCTTTTGTTCCTCCCACAGCACTATCGGACCTGGAGATTGTCCTTTCGTTCTTACAGTCCTCTGTTCGAACCATTGAAGAAGGTGGAGTTGAAGTACCTATCATGGAAAATGATACTTCTACTCACCCTGGCTTCTGCCTGAAAAGTGTTGGAGCTCGGAGCTCTGCCCTGTGGTCCTCTATTCTTGATTGAGGGCTCTGCCCTGTTGTCCTCCATTCTTGATCTTCCAGGAAGATAGGGCCGAACTCCACGAGAAAATGTAATTCCTTTCAAGGGCGGTCTCTGCTTTACACATTAACAACCTCTTGTGGTACCGGTTCTTCCAGAAGACTCTCCTGCTTCCATATCTCTGGACATTGTCAGGGCTCTCAGGCTCTATATGGACAGGACTGCTACTCTGAGGAAATCAGACTCACTGTCTTGTATCATGCTGCCCAGCCAGTTGGCCGGCATCAAAGCAGATGCTTGCACGATGGATACGTCTGGCCATCAGACAGGCCTTACAGCACATTCTACACTCTCGGTGGATCCCACAGGGTTTCCATGGATCAACTTTGCTGAGCAGCCCCTGGGTCTGGCCAGCATACTTTTGTCCGGTTTTACCGGTTCGAC
Organism: Pseudophryne corroboree; assembly: GCF_028390025.1. NCBI lineage: Eukaryota > Metazoa > Chordata > Amphibia > Anura > Myobatrachidae > Pseudophryne > Pseudophryne corroboree. The sequence goes on along the minus strand of NC_086453.1, from coordinate 18,814,725 downwards.
AGGTTTGTGGCCTCTGTTTCTCAATCTGGCCATGCTGTTTTGCAGGGTTCTCAGTGCTCTCCCGCCCGTGATGGGAGCTCTGGGATGTCCCCGTTGTAAAAAGCACTCCAGTGTCCCCTAGTGGATGAAGGAGAAAACAGGATTTTGGTACTTACCGGTAAATCCCTTTCTCCGATTTCACAGGGGACACTGGACGCACACCCTGCTGTTCCTTCCTGCCATGGTTATTTTCATTATGTTTATTTTCAGTTCTTTTGACTGTTTCCTTATGTTTCACATCTGTTGTTCGTTGGGTGTTCTTGTTCCACTCCTCCGCTGAAGTTCACTCTTCCAGCTCTTCTCGGGCACGGTTTACCAAGACTGGCTTGTAGGAGGGATATAGAGGGGGAGGAGCTAGTCACACTTCTAAATGCTTATAGGGCCAGTTCCCGGTTAGCACACATTCTATACCCCATTGTAAAGAACACTCCAATGTCCCCTGTGGAATCTGAGAAAGGGGTTTACCGGTAAGTACTAAAATCCTGTTATTGGGAATACGGATGGGAGTAGAGGAGTTAAATCTGAGTATTGGTAATACAGGGGGGTGGGGAGTATAGGAGTCACATCTGAGTATTGGGAATACGGGGGGGAGGAGGGGTAAAGTAGAGGAGTCACATCTGAGTATTGGCAATACAGGGAGGATGGAGTAGAAGAGTCATTAGTACTGGGAATGCAGGGGGAGAGTCACAGTGGAGTATTGGGAATACAAGGAGGGGGGTAGAGTTATCACATTTGAGTATTGGGAATAGGGGGGAGTCACATCTGAGTATTGGAAATGGGGGGAGTCACATCTGAGTATTGGGAATACGGAGGGGAGTAGATGAGTCACATCTGAGTATTGGAGTACAGGGGTTGGGGAGTAGAGGAATCATCTGAATATTGGGAATAAGGAGGTGGGGTTGAGTAGAGGAGTCACACCTCAGTAATGGGAATATGGGGGGGTAGATGAGTCGCATCTGCGTACTGGGAATAAGGGGTGGGAGTAGAGGAGTCACATCTGAGTATTGGCAACAGCGGAGAGGGGGAGTAGAGTGGTCACATCTGAGTATTGGGAATACAGGGAGTATGGAGTGGAAGAGTAATATCAGTACTGGGAATACAGGTAGAGAGTACATCTGAGTATTGGGAAAATGGGGGGGGAGTAAAGGAGTCACATCAGAGTATTGGCAATACAGGGGGGAGAGTAGAGGAATCACATCTGAGTACTGGGAATAAGGGGGAGATTAGAGGAGTCACATCTGTTACATGGACTACACAGTTATCTGGGATACCAGGTGGTACTTGGTGATGCTCACGCAATTACCTCTGCCCAGCAGCCTTTTAGCCCCCTGCGCTGCAAAGCTTCACCTTTAGCAGCCGCCTTTCCAGGGTGAAATAGAGCCACCCTGAACTCAGATGCCCCCAGGTCTTATGTAAGGACAAGGCGACTATTGGAGGCTGGGCAAGAGTAAATGCAGTACAGTTAGATGTTCACTGGACACAACCTTGATAACGCTACTCAATACTCAGACAGAGATAATTAACAGCATGTGGCTGCAACAATGCACAGGGTAATATAGTAATAAACACTGAAAGTATACGAAATGCAAGAATGCACAGGGTGGTATAACAATAAAACACAGATGGTGTGTAAATGCAACAATGCACAAGGTCATATAAGCAACTTAACGGAATATAAATGCAACAATACCCAAGGTGGTAAAAACAATTAAATAAGTGCAGGAGACAAGAATCTGTTTGGAAATTCCACACAAAACCTGAATTCTAAGAGCTGGTTCCAGTAAGGAAAATGAACAAGACAGGGTATCCGAATCTCAGGAGTTCACATAGCTGACAGGTTCTCACATGTAGCAGGAACTATAACCAGCAATTTGGGGAGTGAACTGGAAGTGAATATAAAAGGAGGTGACCCAATCAGAACAGCCAGGAAAGCCAAGCCTCTTGATGAGGAAATACAATGCATCTGGACAGCTAGACACACAGAGGCAAACTACTAATTATACACCAGCTGAGGCTGAACACAGGGATACATTCCGGAATCTAGCTGCTGGAGTGTAGTAACACAGACGCACCGCTAGCGGCTTGTAACAACATCTGAGTATTAGGAAAATGGGGGGGGGGGGGGGGAGTAAAGGAGTCACATCTGAGTATTGGCAATAAAGGGGGGAGTAGAGGAGTCACATCTGAGAACTGGGACTAAGGGGGGAGTAGAGAAGTCATCTGATTACTGGGAATAAGGGGAGGGAGTAGAGGAGTCACAGTTGAGTAATAGGAATACAGGGAGTAGAGGAGCCACAGCTGAGTAATGGGAATACAGGGAGGGGGAGTAGAGGAGTCACAGCTGAGTAATGGGAATACAGGGAGGGGGAGTAGAGGAGTCACAGCTGAGTAATGGGAATACTGGGAGGGGGAGGAGAGGAGTCACAGCTGAGTATTGGTAATACAGGGATGGAGAGGAGAGGAGTCACAGCTGAGTATTTGGAATGCAGGGAGGGGTAGAGGAGGAGTCACATCTGAGTAATGGGAATGCAGGGGGGGGGGTAGAGGAGTCACATCTGAGCAATGGGAATACAGGGGGAGAGTAGAGGAGTCACATCTGACTACTGGGAATAAGGGGGAGATTAGAGGAGTCACATCTGAGTATTGGAAATACGGGGGGGGGGGGGGAGAGTAGAGGAGTCCCCTCTGATTAATGGGAATACGGCGAAGGGGTAGAGGAGGAGTCACATCTGAGTAATGGGAATGCAGGGGGGGGGGTAGAGGAGTCACATCTCAGCAATGGGAATACAGGGGGGAGAGTAGAGGAGTCACATCTGACTACTGGGAATAAGGGGGAGATTAGAGGAGTCCCCTCTGAGGAATGGGAATACGGGGAAGGGGTAGAGGAGGAGTCACAACTGAGTAATGGGAATACAGAGGGGGTAGAGGAGTCACGTCTGAGCAGTGGGAATACAGGGGGGAGAGTAGAGGAGTCACATCTGACTACTGGGAATAAGGGGGAGATTAGAGGAGTCACATCTGAGTATTGGGAATACGGGGGGGGGGAAGAGTAGAGGAGTCCCCTCTGAGTAATGGGAATACGGGGAAGGGGTAGAGGAGGAGTCACATCTGAGTAATGGGAATGCGGGGGGGGGGGGGGGTAGAGGAGTCACATCTGAGCAATGGGAATACAGGGGGGAGAGTAGAGGAGTCACATCTGACTACTGGGAATAAGGGGGAGATTAGAGGAGTCCCCTCTGAGTAATGGGAATACAGGGGAAGGGGTAGAGGGGTCACATCTGAGTAATGGGAGGTGACTGTTGGGAATTGCGGCCATGCTGGAGTCACGCACTGGAGGAGGGGACAGGAGGTACCGCGCCAGGAAGGAGATCCGATGCCAGAGGCAGGGGCTGCCCAGCTCTGGGTAGTATCGGTGCTAGCGTAGTTTAATTGGTTCCCTGCTGATAATGGCTGGCAGGAGTCACAGGCCAGCACGTGGAGCTGGAGACAATGTAGGAGAGGCATCCCCTTCACCACAGGAGCCCGGCGGCAGTCGACTCCTTTGTCTCCAAAATGTCTGCATCTGGTTCAATAAAACATCAGGAGGTAGGAGCTATTTGTGGGAGCATGACTTGGAACACCAATAAGGTGTTGGTCCTCTTGTACGTTGGATTAGTCTGTAAATTACCCCTTAGTCCTGTAAATTAGACTCCATGGACAAAGCTTCTCCCATTCACACATATAATTTAAAGGAGATATTCCAGCTGCTGCGGAGGCAATGCTGAAGTAACTCAGACATGTGTACATGTACATGTGCGGGTACCACATACTGTACATGCAGAATGTGTTGTTTCTCCCCTCACTCAGGTCTGTGACTCCACAGTGATACCATTGCTGGAACCAGACAGCGCCTGCAGTCCTCTTAGTGATCTCCGGTAAGATTTGATGAGTCCTGGTAGCTCTGATGGCCAAGCTGCACCCCTAGTATTCATCATAAAATATAAAACAGTGACCCATTGCGCTATACAACCAGATTTCCAGGTACATATAATGACCAGAGACACGGTTATATTTTAATATTGTGGTTTTATGGTTTATCTTCTAATAAAAATGGTTTATATATAAACCACAAATCAGCGGGATGAATATTTGCTTTCAATACAGCACAGTCCTTTCCAGGATAATCTGATGGAGTTACCTCTTTAAAAAGCACCTAAGGGTGCGAAACGCGTTAGGGTAACTCCATCAGATCATCCTGGAAAGGATATTTCCATAGAGACGCTCGCTTCGGTTGCCCAGACCAGAGAGCCAAATGCTGCGTTTAGCTCGGCCTTCCCGGCTCTCTGCGTAACCAGACCGTCCCACCAGCCGGTCGGCCCTTCTGGCATGTGCTAGATGGGCAGTCCGGCCCTGGTGGGATGTGATGTTGTGAGATTTACCAAGCTCAGCAGAGCAAAACATTCTGGAGATTTGCCCCAGCAGCTACCGCCATCTGAGATTGGCGGTAGCCCATTGTAGCCTATGGGCTACACTTTGTGGATGTGGTTCTGAAGGGTTCACCCGGAAACTTCCGATGGAATTGCCCGCTGCGCATGCGCAGAAGCCCCGGCAGCCCTTACGGCACATTGCAGGGACAACAAAGTAATCGTATATTGCGATGCGATGCTGGGTGCTAATGTCACACCCAGATCACATTGAATACGCAATTAATGGACTTCAAAGTCAAGTCAGTGTGTGGTTGATAGAACATCTCTTACAAGAGCAGATGACGCTCACACTTGGATCCACCCCAGTGCTACAGAGCGATCACACTTGATCCCCAGGAAAGGGTGAAGGGCTGTAGCTGCTACACATTGGCTAAGAAGTGGGAGCAATCCCGGATGCTGGTGAAGGTCCAGTGATGGTGGCACAACGCTTGGGTGCAGTTGATATGGCCTCCAGTGGATGTTTCTGGATAAGCAGCGCCAGTAAAAGTCATGATGATTAATGATTTTCCAGGCGCCTAACCCTACTAAACCTATAGAAACACCAATCTCAGTATCTCACACCTGCCACGTATCAGTGCCCAGTAAGAATTCCTAAACACATGGTGGTCTGTGTATGTTAAGTCCTTATCTCCCCGTGCTATAGGGGGACACCGGATACAATGGGGTTTAGAGGGCAGTGACAGGAGCATTTGGCACTTTAAATTTACAGAGCAAAGGTTCAAGCACCATCCTCTCTATACCATTATACCTCTACCTGTTATCTGCGCTATTTACTAACATAAAAACAGAACCCAGAGTCCCGTAGAGGAAAGAGAGGGGATAGCAACATTAATCAATGACAGCGATGATCCTAAGGAGCACGACAGGGAAAATAAATAATTAAAAAGAAAACAGGAGTAAAAGTGAGTGACCAGTGTACACCAGCAGTGACCAGAGTGACCAGAGGATTTACCCCAGGGGTTCTCAACCGTAACCGGTCATGTTTTGAGGATTCCGTCTGTGGAAGCAGGTGGGATAATTACTGTGGCAGTAACTCACCTGTGCAAGATCACACATATACACTGGACATGAGCTGCTGGTGGTACTTGGGGACTGGAGTTGAGAGCCACTGATTTAACCTAAGTACAAAATAATCTCCCATAAATCTCATTCTGGGACACTGGATACAAGTGGGATATCCGAAAGCTGTAAGGAAACTGATAGGAGTAATCCCACGTTCTACTAGTCAGAAGGGTGTTCATGTGGGATTACTCAGGTCAGATAGAAAGTGGACCCTTCCTTGTACAGTGGATATAGGTTTATCCAACTATTTATGAACAATGGTGGTCATTCCGAGTTGTTCGCTCTGTAATTTTCTTCGCATCGCAGCGATTTTCCGCTAATTGCGCATGCGCAATGTCCGCAGTGCGACTGCGCCAAGTAAATTTGCTATGCAGTTAGGTATTTTACTCACGGCATTACGAGGTTTTTTCTTCGTTCTGGTGATCGTAATGTGATTGACAGGAAGTGGGTGTTTCTGGGCGGAAACTGGACGTTTTATGGGTGTGTGTGAAAAAAACGCTACCGTTTCTGGGAAAAACGCGGGAGTGGCTGGAGAAACGGAGGAGTGTCTGGCCGAACGCTGGGTGTGTTTGTGACGTCAAACCAGGAACGACAAGCACTGAACTGATCGCACTGGAAGAGTAAGTCTGGAGCTACTCAGAAACTGCACAGAGAAGTCTTTTCGCAATATCGCGAATCTTTCGTTCGCAATTTTGCTAAGCTAAGATTCACTCCCAGTAGGCGGCGGCTTAGCGTGTGCAATGCTGCTAAAAGCAGCTTGCGAGCGAACAACTCGGAATGAGGGCCAATATTGCAGTAGAAGACCTTTACCATCCATGTATTGATGCTGGTGAACAGGCGGCTATTTAATCTGTTTTATTTCTACATATGTAACATTGGTGCTGTGTTTTTATCTCTCTATCTATCTTGCTGTATGGAGGCTATAAAATTCTACAGCTGCTCCTCTATGGGGGGAATTCAAGTGTTTTGCGTGCCGGCGGCCACTAGATGGTGCCCAACAGAGCAATTCTTGTGTTGCTCTGTTTGGGCGCACACAGCCGCCAGTGCTGTGTAACTGGTAACTAGTATTTAAATAAGGTTTAATTAAAAGTGGTTAATGTCTGATCACCAGCACAGAAGCAATCACTAGAGCTGGGGATACACTATACAATTATCTGCCAGATCTGGCTGGTTGGAATGTAAATCTGGTAATAGATATGAGTAAATGATAAATTGACCATTTGCTCCCAAACACCGAAAAATGGACAAAACCTGTTGTTCATACAAATTGGTAAAATCCGCAGAAGTTGTACAGAACTCCATCTTCCAGCCTTGTCCGCAGTGTTCATTCCGGGAGTCCTAAACTGGGAAGCGGATTTTCTCAGTCGACACGCCATTCAAGCAAGCGAATGGGATCTACACCCGGAAGTATTTCAGACTCTGGTAGACAAGTGGGCTTTGCCAGAGATAGATCTCATGGCTTCCCGTCTGAACAACAAAGTACCAGCATACGGGTCAAGAACAAAAGATCCCTGAGCGATCCTTGTGGACGCACTGTCAGTGAAATGGGACTTTCATCTGGCATATCTGTTTCCTCCAATCTCCCTGCTACCCAGGGTGGTGAGGAAAATAAAACAAGCAAAGGGTGCCGTGATTCTAATAGCTCCGGCTTGGCCCAGAGGGCATTGGTACATAGATCTGCAGAGGATGTTGATGGATGCTCCAATTCTGCTCCCTCAACGTCCAGATCTACTGATGCAGGGTGCTTATTATCACAGGCATCTGGATCGACTGTCTTTGACGGCGTGGCTGTTGAAACCTCTATTCTGAAGTCAAGAGGATTCTCACAGCAGGTAATTCAAACTATGCTCAGAGCAAGGAAACCCTCCTCAGCTAGTATTTATCACCGAATATGGCAAGCCTATATTCATTGGTGTAGTGAAAGAAGTATGGACCCAAAATCTTTCAGAGTATCCAGGGTCTTAGATTTCCTCCAGGCAGGAATGGATAAGGGTTTGAAGGTGGCTTCCTTCGAGAGTGCAAGTATCAGCATTGACTGTATGGTTTCAAAAGAAAATTGCCAATTTACAAGATGTGCGTACTTTTTTTCCACGGAATACTTTGCATTCATCTGCCTTTTGTTCCTCATGCAGTACCTTGGAACTTAAGTCTGGTTCTCAAAGCCCTTCAAGTTGCTCCGTTTGAACCACTTAAAAAAGTGGATCTTAAATAGTTGACAGCTAAAGTTCTCTTTCTACTGACTATGGCATCAGCTAGAAGAGTGTCAGCTTTAGGAGCGCTGTCATGTAAATCTCCTTTTCTGATTTTTTTATCCAGATAAAGCAGTTCTCAGAACTAGGTCTGGTAATCTTCCTAAGGTGGTATCTAAATTTCACCTTAACAAAGAAATTGTAGTCCCGGCTTTTCAGGTATCGGGACTTTCTGCATAAGAAGCGTCGCTGGACATTAAGAATCTACGTGGATCATACCAGTGCCATCAGAAAGACAGATTCTCTCTTCATTCTCTACGGATTTCACAAGAGGGGATGGCCTGCTACTAAACAGACGCTAGCAAGATGGCTTCGAATGACGATTTCAGAAGCATATTCTCAAGCTGATCTCCCTGTTCCGGCTAATGTCTCTGCTCACTCTACACGTAAGGTAGGTCCTTCATGGGCAGCACAACATGGTGCTTCAGCAGAACAGATATGTAAGGCAGCCACATGGTCTTCCATTAACACATTCATTAAACATTATGCCTTGGATACTTTTGCCTCTCATGATGCTGAATTCGGGCGTAAGGTTCTCCTGTCCAATCAGGAGCGTCCCCACCACTAAAAATTGCTTTGGGAAATCCCATTGTTATCCTGTGGATAACCTGTGGACCAATCCGGCGAAATATACGTTATGGTAAGAACTTACCGTTGATAACGGTATTTCTCCTATGTCCACAGGTTCCACAGGGATCCCACCCTGACGCACCTGATTTGAGGATCTTTATACTCACTAAACTCTTCCCTCTTGTATGGAAGGGTGTGCATGTGTGTTCTTCTCGCCTGAATAGGGTTCTACATAATGCTCCTGCCTAAATGCTTTGGAATCCAACTGATTTGCCTGAGCCAGTGGGCAGGGATATATGGACGGGCCCGTTGCATCCTGGGAGGATTGAAAGCTTGTGATCGTTTGGTGCCAATATGCTATCGCTCCATCATATCCCATTGTTATCCTGTGGAACCTGTGGACATAGGAGAAATACCGTTATCAACGGTAAGTTCTTACCATAACGTACATTTCGATTCCCACACAGACCTTTGTCAAAGTGCCGTGTGGGACTGAAACGTTGATGTGATGCTATACACCCTTGCCTGAATAAATCATTTGCTGCTGTGTTCAAGTCTGGGGAGTGCCCCCTTCTTTCATCCTTTATCTACTGGAGCACCCTAGCCCCTAGGTAGGTGGTCACCCCAGCAAGTTATACATATATGGCGTGATTGTGCAGGACATTTCCTTGCACAGTGGATATAGGTTTATCCAACTATTTATGAACAATGGTGGTCATTCCGAGTTGTTCGCTCTGTAATTTTCTTCGCATCGCAGCGATTTTCCGCTAATTGCGCATGCGCAATGTTCGCACTGCGACTGCGCCAAGTAAATTTGCTATGCAGTTAGGTATTTTACTCACGGCATTACGAGGTTTTTTCTTCGTTCTGGTGATCGTAATGTGATTACCAGGAAGTGGGTGTTTCTGGGCGGAAACTGGACGTTTTATGGGTGTGTGTGAAAAAACGCTGCCGTTTCTGGGAAAAACGCGGGAGTGGCTGGAGAAACGGAGGAGTGTCTGGCAAAACGCTGGGTGTGTTTGTGACGTCAAACCAGGAACGACAAGCACTGAACTGATCGCACTGGCAGAGTAAGTCTCGAGCTACTCAGAAACTGCACAGAGAAGTCTTTTCGCAATATTGCGAATCTTTCGTTCGCAATTTTGCTAAGCTAAGATTCACTCCCAGTAGGCGGCGGCTTAGCGTGTGCAATGCTGCTAAAAGCAGCTTGCGAGCGAACAACTCGGAATGAGGGCCAATATTGCAGTAGAAGACCTTTACCATCCATGTATTGATGCTGGTGAACAGGCGGCTATTTAATCTGTTTTATTTCTACATACCGTATTTCCCCGATAATAAGACACTGTCTTATTTTTTTTTTTTGTCAAAAAACCACCATAGGGCTTATTTTCGGGGTAGGGCTTATTTTTATTAACATTGACAGTAATTTTAATAAACATAATTTGTGCCCACTTCTCTGGCCTCATTACTTTACATTAGACATCATTACTGCCCACAGCCATTCCTGCAGCCCCCTGCTTTCACTCACCTTCTCTCAGCGGCTCCTGGATCTCTTTTCCCCGCCGCATTACTCAGCTCACTGAATGACGCTGGCGCGACCTTTGGGTCAAGCCAGCGTCACTCATGTGGGAGAGACCTGCGGAGAGGTAGCTCCGACAGTGCCTGACTGGCTGTTAATGCGCCGAGCCAGCCAGGAGCTGTCTCTCTCCTGGCAACGGGGGTGATGGAAGCTCCATCACCCCCTTTCAAGATTAAAAAAAAAAAACAGTGAAAGGTTTGTGTACTGAAGCCCGGGCCCTGTGATACTGGCGGAAGCCATTTCATGCAGGGGGCGGAGCTGGGTAGTTTACTGTAGCGCAGGGACCGGGCAAAATGGGGATTTAGATAGGGCTTACTTTCGGGGTAGGGCTTATTTTGGACAATTTATGAAAAGTGAGGGTAGGGCTTATTATCGGGGTAGGTCCTATTATCGGGGAAACACGGTATGTAACATTGGTGCTGTGTTTTTATCTATCTATCTATCTATCTTGCTGTATGGAGGCTATAAAATTCTACAGCTGCTCCTCTATGGGGGGAATTCAAGTGTTTTGCGTGCCGGCGGCCACTAGATGGTGCCCAACAGAGCAATTCTTGTGTTGCTCTTTTTGAGCGCACACAGCCGCCAGTGCTGTGTAACTGGTAACTAGTATTTAAATAAGGTTTCATTAAAAGTGGTTAATGTCTGATCACCAGCACAGAAGCAATCACTAGAGCTGGGGGGGGATACACTATACAATTATCTGCCAGATCTGGCTGGTTGGAATGTAAATCTGGTAATAGATATGAGTAAATGATAAATTGACCATTTGCTCCCAAACACTGAAAAATGGACAAAACCTGTTGTTCATACAAATTGGTAAAATCCGCAGAAGTTGTACAGAACTCCATCTTCCAGCCTTGTCCGCAGTGTTCATTCCGGGAGTCCTAAACTGGGAAGCGGATTTTCTCAGTCGACACGCCATTCAAGCAAGCGAATGGGATCTACACCCGGAAGTATTTCAGACTCTGGTAGACAAGTGGGCTTTGCCAGAGATAGATCTCATGGCTTCCCGTCTGAACAACAAAGTACCAGCATACGGGTCAAGAACAAAAGATCCCTGAGCGATCCTTGTGGACGCACTGTCAGTGAAATGGGACTTTCATCTGGCATATCTGTTTCCTCCAATCTCCCTGCTACCCAGGGTGGTGAGGAAAATAAAACAAGCAAAGGGTGCCGTGATTCTAATAGCTCCGGCTTGGCCCAGAGGGCATTGGTACATAGATCTGCAGAGGATGTTGATGGATGCTCCAATTCTGCTCCCTTAACATCCAGATCTACTGATGCAGGGTGCTTATTATCACAGGCATCTGGATCGACTGTCTTTGACGGCGTGGCTGTTGAAACCTCTATTCTGAAGTCAAGAGGATTCTCACAGCAGGTAATTCAAACTATGCTCAGAGCAAGGAAACCCTCCTCAGCTCGTATTTATCACCGAATATGGCAAGCCTATATTCATTGGTGTAGTGAAAGAAGTATGGACCCAAAATCTTTCAGAGTATCCAGGGTCTTAGATTTCCTCCAGGCAGGAATGGATAAGGGTTTGAAGGTGGCTTCCTTGAGAGTGCAAGTATCAGCATTGACTGTATGGTTTCAAAAGAAAATTGCCAATTTACAAGATGTGCGTACTTTTTTTCCACGGAATACTTTGCATTCATCTGCCTTTTGTTCCTCATGCAGTACCTTGGAACTTAAGTCTGGTTCTCAAAGCCCTTCAAGTTGCTCCGTTTGAACCACTTAAAAAAGTGGATCTTAAATAGTTGACAGCTAAAGTTCTCTTTCTACTGACTATGGCATCAGCTAGAAGAGTGTCAGCTTTAGGAGCGCTGTCATGTAAATCTCCTTTTCTGATTTTTTTATCCAGATAAAGCAGTTCTCAGAACTAGGTCTGGTAATCTTCCTAAGGTGGTATCTAAATTTCACCTTAACAAAGAAATTGTAGTCCCGGCTTTTCAGGTATCGGGACTTTCTGCATAAGAAGCGTCGCTGGACATTAAGAATCTACGTGGATCATACCAGTGCCATCAGAAAGACAGATTCTCTCTTCATTCTCTACGGATTTCACAAGAGGGGATGGCCTGCTACTAAACAGACGCTAGCAAGATGGCTTCGAATGACGATTTCAGAAGCATATTCTCAAGCTGATCTCCCTGTTCCGGCTAATGTCTCTGCTCACTCTACACGTAAGGTAGGTCCTTCATGGGCAGCACAACATGGTGCTTCAGCAGAACAGATATGTAAGGCAGCCACATGGTCTTCCATTAACACATTCATTAAACATTATGCCTTGGATACTTTTGCCTCTCATGATGCTGAATTCGGGCGTAAGGTTCTCCTGTCCAATCAGGAGCGTCCCCACCACTAAAAATTGCTTTGGGAAATCCCACTGTTATCCTGTGGATAACCTGTGGACCAATCCGGCGAAATATACGTTATGGTAAGAACTTACCGTTGATAACGGTATTTCTCCTATGTCCACAGGTTCCACAGGGATCCCACAGCTATCGCTCCATCATATCCCATTGTTATCCTGTGGAACCTGTGGACATAGGAGAAATACCGTTATCAACGGTAAGTTCTTACCATAACGTACATTTCGATTCCCACACAGACCTTTGTCAAAGTGCCGTGTGGGACTGAAACGTTGATGTGATGCTATACACCCTTGCCTGAATAAATAATTTGCTGCTGTGTTCAAGTCTGGGGAGTGCCCCCTTCTTTCATCCTTTATCTACTGGAGCACCCTAGCCCCTAGGTAGGTGGTCACCCCAGCAAGTTATACATATATGGCGTGATTGTGCAGGACATTTGGGACTATATATATATATATATATATATATATATATTCGATTCAATATATTTGGGTTCGATTCCCATCATTACCCTGTGTGGAGTTTGTATATTCTCACCGTGCTTGCGTGGTCTTCTCCCACACTCCAAAAATATACTGGTGGTAGGTTAATTGGATCCCAACAAAATTAGCCCCAACAGGAATGTGTGTACATGTGGTAGGGAATATATATTAAGAAGAAGTATTTTAGATTCAGTACCAGCCACAAAAGTATGATTGACAACCTAGATAATGAATGAAAAGGTAAATATAACTATTAGGTGGTGCACCCCGAGTCAGGGAATATAGATTGTAAACTCCACTGGGGGAGAGACTGATGTAATGGCTAAGTATTCTCTGTAAAGCACTGCGGAATATGTTTGCGCTATATAAATAACTGGTAAGAACTACTGGAAAAGGACTTAGGTGTCCTCATAGATAGCAAGCTAAGCAGTAGTACCCAAAGTAGGACTGCAGCAAAGAAGGCTAATAAGATATTAGCATGCATAAAACGGGGTATTGATGCTAGGGACGAGAGTATTATACTCCCGTTATATAAATCACTAGTGAGGCCACATCTTGAATACTGTGTACAATTCTGGGCACCGTACTACAAAAAGGATATCCTGGAGCTTGAAAAGGTTCAGAGGAGGGCGACCAAACTAATTAAGGGCATGGAGACGATGGAATACAAGGAAAGGCTTGAAAGACTTGGCATGTTTACATTGGAAAAGCGGAGACTAAGAGGGGATATGATCAACATCTACAAATATATAAGGGGACAATACACAGAGCTTGCGCGGGACCTGTTTTTGGTTAGATCAACACAGAGGACTCGTGGACACTCGCTCAGGTTAGAGGAGAGGAGATTCCGCACAATACGGCGTAAAGGCTTTTTCACGGTAAGGACAATACGTGTTTGGAAATCCCTGCCCGAGGGAGTTGTAATGGCGGAATCTGTCAACACCTTTAAGAATGGGTTAGATAAATTCCTAATGGATAAGGATATCCAGGGGTATGGTGCATAGTCATGCATTATAGTTACTATAAATAGGGATAAAATGTAACGGCTGACAGCAGCATCAGTGAGAAATTTTAGTCAAATCATCATGCATAGGACACCACAAATAGGTTGAACTCGATGGACAATTGTCTTTTTTCAACCACAGATACTATGTTACTATGTAACTACATTATATATATATATATTGTCAAAGTCAAAAATATTACATAGAGAGACCATATAAACTGCACACATATAAGTCGCTATACTTGCAAATATGCGCAGCGAGCACAGCAATATATGGAAACACACGCATTTGCTCGGACATGGCACAGAGATGGATTCGGCACTTGTTTCATACAGTACATGGTTATAATAATGAACAGCACCAGACACCAAGGAGATTTAGAATTGGCTAATGAATTAATGTCATGGATGTGTATCATTCGAACCGAACCAGATAAACACATCATGTTTGGTATTGAAGCAAGCAGAATAAGGTGTGGTTTAGTTTGAGACCTATTGTGTTGTCGTGGGACATTGCAGCGGATAGATATGATTATATGTATAAAAGTTAAGATCAGCTTTGTTGGGAACAATGGATGATCAACTAAGTTTTCAGGGCTGAACCTGATTAGCATATACAAAGAGAATGGTGACTCAGTACAAAGGAGAAAGAAAGACCCCTCCCCCAGGTACTGGTCAAACAGGAAGGTAGTGGTCAGGTGTGGCCTCAGAGAACAGATGTAATGTAGCTACACTCACAGACACACACACAGCTACCTGGCACCAAGCAGCATGGCGGCTGAATCCCCAGGACATCTTCCAAACTAAAGGCTAAGTATTGAACCTCACATGGCTAGATAAGGAAACAGATAGATTGCTTTCTGGTTTAAATAGGATATTGTAACTTGGTTGTGTGATTGTTCGGTGTTTGTGGATACTCTGTGAAGTCCGTGATGAATTGGAACAGTATACAATCTGTAGCATAATATTTGTGGTATTTGTTTGCCTATGGAGATTTAAAATAGATTGTGCTGGTTAGTTATAATATATATATCCTGTTAATCATAAATACCACCATGCAGTTACGTTTGTGTTAATTACATTGTGATCTGGTCTTGTGATGAATATGCTCTGGTTATTGAGATACTGAAGTTGTTTGGGATGTGAAATTATGAGATGGTTCTAGGAAGTTGGATTACATTGTGAAAGGTGTTTTAGATGGTTTGGAATTGTAAAATCAGAACATATGCATTGTTTTGAGGCTTGGACATTTTGGAAGAAAATGGAGTCTTGTGTTTTCTGCTATGTGATTGTGGTTTAGTATAGAGTGCCATGTGTTTGGACCTGCAAATCTAAAATGGCTGCTGCTGGATGTCTTCCCCTCCCCCTTTCAGCCATGTGGTGTGGTCTTTGGAATCAAGTGGAGGTTTCTCAAAATGGAGTCTAGCTTCCATCCCATGCTGTATTCAGCATTGACTAACTGCGCAGCGATTGTCTCTCACATGTGTAGTTTTATCTGCAACCATGTTGTCTCTTATTTAATGTTATCATTGTCTTTCTGTGAGCCAATCTCTCTCTCTCTCTCTCTCTCTCTCTCTCTCTCTCTCTCTCTCTCTCTCTCTCTCTCTCTCTCTGATCTGTTCTCTCATATCTCCCCTAGACTAGGCTAGTATTGTATTGTATTAGATAGTATTGTATTGTATTGCATTTAGGTCAGTGTAGTATTGTCTTTTTGTATTTATTGTTTAGTTCTGTGGTTAGGAAGTCTCTGTTATATTGTAGTGTATCATATGTACTGTTATCCCCTTTTACAAGTATATTAGATATAATACAGTTAATAGGCCTTGGAACCTAAACCAGTATCTGTGTATTTACTATAGTGTTAAGTGTTCACTTGAGCGTCGGTGACGCACAAGCAGCTTTGTAGATAGTCAGGTTACACAAGGTTGCACTTACACCCTGTATTCACATTAAGGTATTCTGTGTATTTCATTGGTATAAGGTTTTAACATAAAGGTATAGCGTTGTAAGCGTCTGCATCGCTGGTGACCTCCTCGTGGTCTCGAGCGTAAGCTACGCTACAGCGAATCTTTCCCCTAGACATAACCAATAACGTGTCCTGTGATCGCTGGGCCGTGAGCGAACGTGACGCTTGAGCGTCTCGCCTACGGCTGAGCGATCGTTACGCAACTAGCGTACCATTACGGTACTTCTTAAGTAAACAGCGTACAGTGTTCTTAGCTTCATAAAGGGTTGTTATAAGGCAAAGGAATTTAGCATTGTCAATTGGGGACTCGTCCGGGATATACGTGTAAGTGACATATACGGTGGCCAGGGAGGCATCCCTGGTTAAATAATATTTGAGCATTAGAGTATAGCGGACCATAAGGTAACAAGACCAGGAGGTCATAAGGTAACAAGACCAGGAGGTCATAAGGTAACAAGACCAGGAGGTCATAAGGTAACAAGACCAGGAGGTCGTAAGGTAAAAGGTCCGCTATAAAAGTCCAGTGGCACAACGCCTGGGGTGTTGGTGCAGAACCCATATAGGCCATACAAGCTCTGGCTGAAGGAATCGCAGCCGGAAACATAGATTCCATTGATCTTTCAGTACATGACAAGTAGTGCTCGTATACTGAACGATTGGACCGCACGTTATTGTGTGCAGTAGTTAGTAATCTGACCTAATACCATTAGAGTAAAGTGGTCACAAACGCTATCTGTACATTCTGACGTGATTTGTGTAATTTTTTATTTTTGGAAGGGAAGTTCGCTGGTCACTCAGGAACTATCTAACAACCCCAACTTTACTGGAAAGAGTAAGTGTCCTGCGGGTAACCCTCATATGTTCCAGTAAACTAAAGGTTCACAGGGGCCCTAGGTTGGGTCCAGCAGCTCTGGCTACAGTGATTGCAGCACAGGCCAACGTGGGCGAGAAGTAAGTGGGGTACTTGATAAACCACCACCGCCGGCCTGCCCAAGGACATCTTGGTTTGTTTGTAAGGGTTCGCTGAAAGCCTTGATATTCAAGGAGGAATAGGCAACGCCTGCAGATTATGGGGGCCATTTGTTCAGGTAGGGGGCGATCAACCTCGGTTCGGGTTGATTCAGAGAACCGATCCATCGGGTCGGCACGATATGTGATGTGTAAGAAATATGGAAATCACGCTGAAGTTTTATGTGATGAATGGGAGAGAATGACTGTACAAGACAGGGACAAATTCCCAAGAATAGGTAGCTTTAGTCCAGTAGTGTTACAAAATTTAAGGAGGAGGATAAGTCTCATTGAACCAACGAAGAGACAAAATAAACATTATGAATATTTACAGTTATGGCAACAGGAAAGTGAATTACAAAAAGAGTCTATTGACTTTTCTGACTCTTATCTTGAGAGGAGAGATATGGCAGCAGGAGAGGAGTTGATTGCGGAGAGAAAAGCACAAAAGTGGAACAATAAAAATGCTCTTAGCAACTGTAGTATAGATAATAAGAATAAGTGTAATGAATGTAACAATGATTATTGTAATACTGTTGAATGTACAACTATTAACCCATGCAAGTCGCACCCCATGTTAAACTTTCCTCAGGAATACAAACAAGAAAGTGAGCCCAGAACGATGTCGGCACCTCTTCCAGAAGCCATCCTACAAGACATCCAGGTGGACACGACCAAATTGGTAAAGGCAATAATCAAACCCCCTAACGGAGGGTCAGGTGAGGTCGTGTCCACAGGTACGTACAATGTTTTATATCACGCACAAACAAATGTACCCCATATTGTAAGACCAAAACAAGGTGATGTAATTGAGTTTAGTCCTGTCAGGGTGATCACAGTCCCCAATGGGAAGACTGACGATCAGGGAACCATTCCCGTCAAGGACAGTGCAATGCGCCATCCCTGGTCCCGGACAGAATTGAGATCAATCATGTCTGATTACCCAGATCCTAGGAAAGATCTAACTGTATGATCAAAGATTCACAGAAGGTATATCAACTCCCTAGACAACGACATAATCATGGTATCCAAGGAATCAGGTAGGTACAGGGAAAGCGGTTGATGGTGATGAGCATCCAAGCGTTTGAGGAGGCATCAAATCAACCAAAACCCCAGGCCATTGGCACATGGAGGAACTTAAGGATTTGTGATCTGTGCAAAAGAGAAGGGCATTGTGCTAGCAACTGTAATAACCCACATAAAGTTAGACCCCCTAGACCAAGAAATGAGCAAAATTACAATACACACCATTATAATCAAGGATCACATAGGCAGGAAAGGTGATTATTAGGAATGGAGGCAAGCCTGAAGTAACGGTTAATGAAGTGGGAGGTCATTCACTAAAGACACAGGAATGACCAGGTGAAAAGTTGTAAATGTATTTGTGAAAAATGTTTTTCTCTCCCTCTCTCTATCCCCATCTCTGACGATTATTGGTAAGAATTCAAACATTGCATATTCGCTTGGTCCTTGCAGAAGTCTACCAAACCCCAGCATGACCTATCCACCACAATGTATTCTGGCCAGATACAGACAGTGGAATAATGCAAGTGCTGGTGGGGAGGGACTGCTCAAGGAAACCATTAGACACGTAGATACGACAGCCAAATAGTCTGACAATGTTTTCTTAATGTTGACAATGTTTAAAAATGCTTTGTTTCTCTTCTCTTATTGATGGTTATTGTCGAGTTATGTAATGTATATATGCACATGAATTGTTCTCTATTTTTTTTGTTTTTATTTTCTCTCTCTTCTCACTCATGTTTCCATGATTTAAAGATGGTATGTCACCCCTCAGTTGGACCAATGGTAATGCCAGATTTTTGCTCCTTACAGAAAGATCGTCGGTTAGGAAGGAATATTGCATCACCAGAATGATCGTTTTTGAAGACTGAGAGACAACACCTTTGAGAGGACAGCAGAACAAGAAGAACAACAAGACGAGAGAACTTATTATCGTAACGAGTTCTCTCCCCCTCAAACTGATTTTCTTATACCCCATTTACAAATTTCTTCTTTTCTCCTCCTGTAAGATGGACTTGCCCCAAGAGACTGTGATATGGATTTTCCCGCTAACCATGATGTTGACCAGAGCAGTCTGTTTCGGTGAGAGTACCAGTGAGGTCGAGAAAGGATCCAGAAAGGTCCTGATGACTGAGACGGAGGTGTAAATTTCCAATAGCAACCCAATCACCAAGCAAAGGCGAGTACCGGGCACGATCTAACAACCATGTTATTTGTAAACAACTGTGAAGGAATGTTAGTTCAAAAAGAAAGTTGTATCTGTAGGCTCTGTAACAAAGTAATGCCAATCCAGTTTTAATATCCATATGGACCGGCATCCATTGAGTGACTATCACTCCTTAGTGGGTAGTGTGTTAAATAAAACTGATTGTTGGGTATGCTCTCAAGTACCTCAGGGTCATAGTAAATCAGGGCTAGTACCATTTCCTTTAACATTAGGGGAGGTACTTGAGCTAAGTGGTGGGAGACCGGTGGACCGGAGGTTTAACATCTCCAGCCCTCCTAGTTTGAAGCTCCACCAATACCATGTGGATAGGTCCCTCTTATGTTTTAACATCTCCAATCCCAGAAAACCGGGAAATTGGGAAGTGTCATGGAGCAACCTTACCATGACCTTTTCACACAGAGCAGATAGAATGCCTACAGATACAGAGCTCGTACGCCACATAGCCAGTAGAGGAAAATCTTTCCGGTATCGATATACCTTAGGGAATAGGATTACTAGAGTTGGAGAGGTATCACCAGGATACTGTGCACATATCGTACAAACCTATACGTGCATTAAGCAGTTGGAAGAATTAGGGTCAGGAGATTTCACCTGGAAGGTTTGTAACATGGTCATGTCCTTCTCCGTCCCTTATGTTCTCCCCGATGACGCATATTTCATATGCGGGAGAAAGGCGTATGAGCGGCTTGCCCCAAACCCTGAAGGATTGTGTTGTATTGGAAAAGTACTACCTGAGGTAATGAGTCTAAGGAGTGAGGAAACCGTAATTAACCTGGATTTGATTTATGACCCAATGATAGAAACCAGAATGTGATGAAAATGCGATTATACGGTCTGTTTCTTTCACCTGTTTTTCTGCTTTTCTCCCAGATACAAAGACCCCCTTGGACGAGGAAGCTGACGAGACGAGATGTATACAGACAACAGACAAGCACCAAAGAAGAAGATTTGACAACTTTAAATATGGACACTTGATGAACTTTGCCATGGATCCCCAGTTTCCCTAGTATTTTTAAATTCACGCTAGCCCAACATTTTTTGTAAATCTGATGGCTCAGACAAAGCTATTTGCTCATGCCTAAGGAGCAATACAGCGCAAAGAAGACGACTCTCAACAGATACCGAACACAACCTCAACGACAGATGTACATTTCCCTGACATAGAATATCATTGCATTCTCCATAAGTGTTCTTTATCTTCATCTCTACAACCCTCAGGTAATAACACACATAGTCGACAGGGAATACAGGCACAGATATCAGCAACCACATACCTCCCCCATTCATGTATCATCAACTAAAATGTGCTCCCCCATTTTGTTACAACCACAGCCGAAATGAGCTCGGTAAAGTTTGACAGCCCATCCACAGACCCTTAGTACGGGATAAGAAGGAATTCAAATGTATACTTCGCAATACCTCGAAGCTTGATGTACAACACGTACGGCACGATGATACATGACCCCCCCCCCAAACATGGATTCATACACACATGCTTCTGCTTTCTCACTAGGTCATACCCTCTTCACACCTTCTCCTCTCTCCTCCCTTACCCAACCATGGAAATGTATTAACCCCTGACATATATTTTTCTCTTTTTGAAATGTTTTAGGAAGTGGCAGTTATTGGTGACTGCCAAAGGGTGGACTGTCAAAGTCAAAAATATTACATAGAGAGACCATATAAACTGCACACATATAAGTCGCTATACTTGCAAATATGCGCAGCGAGCACAGCAATATATGGAAACACACGCATTTGCTCGGACATGGCACAGAGATGGATTCGGCACTTGTTTCATACAGTACATGGTTATAATAATGAACAGCACCAGACACCAAGGAGATTTAGAATTGGCTAATGAATTAATGTCATGGATGTGTATCATTCGAACCGAACCAGATAAACACATCATGTTTGGTATTGAAGCAAGCAGAATAAGGTGTGGTTTAGTTTGAGACCTATTGTGTTGTCGTGGGACATTGCAGCGGATAGATATGATTATATGTATAAAAGTTAAGATCAGCTTTGTTGGGAACAATGGATGATCAACTAAGTTTTCAGGGCTGAACCTGATTAGCATATACAAAGAGAATGGTGACTCAGTACAAAGGAGAAAGAAAGACCCCTCCCCCAGGTACTGGTCAAACAGGAAGGTAGTGGTCAGGTGTGGCCTCAGAGAACAGATGTAATGTAGCTACACTCACAGACACACACACAGCTACCTGGCACCAAGCAGCATGGCGGCTGAATCCCCAGGACATCTTCCAAACTAAAGGCTAAGTATTGAACCTCACATGGCTAGATAAGGAAACAGATAGATTGCTTTCTGGTTTAAATAGGATATTGTAACTTGGTTGTGTGATTGTTCGGTGTTTGTGGATACTCTGTGAAGTCCGTGATGAATTGGAACAGTATACAATCTGTAGCATAATATTTGTGGTATTTGTTTGCCTATGGAGATTTAAAATAGATTGTGCTGGTTAGTTATAATATATATATCCTGTTAATCATAAATACCACCATGCAGTTACGTTTGTGTTAATTACATTGTGATCTGGTCTTGTGATGAATATGCTCTGGTTATTGAGATACTGAAGTTGTTTGGGATGTGAAATTATGAGATGGTTCTAGGAAGTTGGATTACATTGTGAAAGGTGTTTTAGATGGTTTGGAATTGTAAAATCAGAACATATGCATTGTTTTGAGGCTTGGACATTTTGGAAGAAAATGGAGTCTTGTGTTTTCTGCTATGTGATTGTGGTTTAGTATAGAGTGCCATGTGTTTGGACCTGCAAATCTAAAATGGCTGCTGCTGGATGTCTTCCCCTCCCCCTTTCAGCCATGTGGTGTGGTCTTTGGAATCAAGTGGAGGTTTCTCAAAATGGAGTCTAGCTTCCATCCCATGCTGTATTCAGCATTGACTAACTGCGCAGCGATTGTCTCTCACATGTGTAGTTTTATCTGCAACCATGTTGTCTCTTATTTAATGTTATCATTGTCTTTCTGTGAGCCAATCTCTCTCTCTCTCTCTCTCTCTCTCTCTCTCTCTCTCTCTCTCTCTCTCTCTGATCTGTTCTCTCATATCTCCCCTAGACTAGGCTAGTATTGTATTGTATTAGATAGTATTGTATTGTATTGCATTTAGGTCAGTGTAGTATTGTCTTTTTGTATTTATTGTTTAGTTCTGTGGTTAGGAAGTCTCTGTTATATTGTAGTGTATCATATGTACTGTTATCCCCTTTTACAAGTATATTAGATATAATACAGTTAATAGGCCTTGGAACCTAAACCAGTATCTGTGTATTTACTATAGTGTTAAGTGTTCACTTGAGCGTCGGTGACGCACAAGCAGCTTTGTAGATAGTCAGGTTACACAAGGTTGCACTTACACCCTGTATTCACATTAAGGTATTCTGTGTATTTCATTGGTATAAGGTTTTAACATAAAGGTATAGCGTTGTAAGCGTCTGCATCGCTGGTGACCTCCTCGTGGTCTCGAGCGTAAGCTACGCTACAGCGAATCTTTCCCCTAGACATAACCAATAACGTGTCCTGTGATCGCTGGGCCGTGAGCGAACGTGACGCTTGAGCGTCTCGCCTACGGCTGAGCGATCGTTACGCAACTAGCGTACCATTACGGTACTTCTTAAGTAAACAGCGTACAGTGTTCTTAGCTTCATAAAGGGTTGTTATAAGGCAAAGGAATTTAGCATTGTCAATATATATATACATACATACATACATATATACATACATGGTGATTCAAAAGTCACAGTACACCCTTTTGTTTCAAAAACTGTGCAGGAGATGGGAAAACTGAATACTCCAGTAAGGTATGGGTGAGGTGGGCTATCTTTAAGGGTATGTACCGAACATGGGCGCAATCTTGAAATTGTGCCTCTTGAATCTAAGTCAGTTTTTTCAAATGGTCGTGTAACACGTCAAACAACATCAGAATTTGCTCAATTATTGCTGCAAACAGATTTGAAATAGCAATTATGGTTCAAAAGTTACAACACTTTTTTTGTTGTAAGTAACTGAAGATGGCTTTGACAAAAGAGGAGAGCATTGAGGTAATTTTGATGTCTAGAGGACAAAGTTTCCGTGTCATAGCTGCAGATTTTAACAACCGGCACCCAGAAAGACCTCTAATTTCACATAACACTGTCAGGAGCCTAATTTCCAAATTCTGAGAAACTGGGACTGTGGCTGACAAGTCACGAAGCGGTCATCCAAAAAGTACTACTGACGAAACAACCTCAACAATGGTTTTGGCATCCTTCGTGAAGAGCCCACAACGCAGCACATAATGTTTGTCAGCAGAATGTGGACTCAGCCAGTCATCGATCATACGAATCCTTCATGCCCATCGATGGCATCCATTCAAGATCCAGCTATTCCAGTACTTAGCAGAGGATGACCCAGACAGATGTATGCAGTTTTGCACGTGGGCCTTAGACCAACATCAACAGAATCCCTTTTTTGCCCAAGGCAACTTGTTCAGTGATGAGGCAAACTTTTATGTCAGTGGTGAAGTTAACCGTCACAACCACAGGTACTGGAGTGACCAGAATCCGGACTGGATGGATCCTTCCAAGGTTGTTGGTAACGTAAAGGTTATGGTATGGTGTGGGATATAGGCTACCCGTGTAATTGGACCCATTATCACTGATGCACAATGCTACCTCGAAGTGCTGCAAGAAGTTGTGTTCCCCTCAGTTCTGAATGAAGATGGCAGCTTGCCCTGTTACTTTCAACAGGATGGGGCTCCAGGACACTACGGAGCAGTTGTTCGTCAGTGGTTAGATGGTCAATTTCCTGGTCATTGTATTGGCCAATGTGGTTCTGTGGAATGGCCACCCAGATCACCTGACCTCACTCCACTTGACTTTTATCTGTGGGGTTATTTAAAGCAACTCATGTATGTGGAGAAAATAAGAAACAAACATCATCTCCAGCAACGCATTGAAGAAGCGTGGGCAAGCATTTCTTTGGAAATCCTTCTGTGAGTGCATGACAGTTGGATCCAGTGCCTTCGAATTTGTGTCATTTAAAACTTTAAATGACTGTCCTTTATGGAGAACAGTTCAGCCTATAATGCCAACAAAAAAAGTGTTGTATCTTTTGAACCATACCTGCTATTTCAAATCTGTTTGCAGCAATAAACTTTTCAGGAAATTGTGATGTCGTTCGACATGTTACACGACCCCCTTTCCATTTGCCAAAAAATTGACATAGATTCAAGATGACCAATTTCAAGATGGTGCTCATGGTCGGTACATACCCTAAAAGATAGCCCACCTCACTGGAGTATTCAGTTTTCTCATTTCCTGCACAGTTTTTGAAACAAAAAGGTGTACTGTGACTTTTGAATCACTATATATCTATCTCTATCTCTATATATCTATCTCTATCTCTCTATATATATATATATATATATATATCGTCAAAATGTATAAGTGTGCGCTCTTGTGGATCAAATATAATCTGTAGTAAAATATGAAAATATTTTCTTATAATTAATATATTTTCACATGCATTAATAGAAGTAAATAAGTGCCTAATAATGCCCAGAAAATGACGGTGGGGACATAGAATAAAATTTAGTGAAAAAAATGGGACAAACACTTATCTCAGATAGGAATCTTCAGTCCTCAGACCAATATCATCACAGTGATATGCAAAAGAGAAACAGAAACAACCAATAGTGTGTACCATTTAAACCTATATGTACTTATAGCATTTTTCTACTTAGTGAGTGTTAATTGGAAATGCTCCCAGAATATCACACTCCACAATAGCGTAGTAGAAAGATAATTTTTCACATTTAATTAAGTACATAAAATATATCCATGGTTTAAAACGAGCAGGTATCTCACGTACAAGAAACTAAATGATATAGAAGCTAATCTGTCCATAAAAATATGGGTCCAGGATATCTCCCTTCACATTTATTTTAGTACATAAATTAAACCCACGGTTTAAAATGAGCAGGTATCACACGTACAAGAAACAATTGATATAAAAGCTTATCTGTCCATCAAAACAGGGTCCAGGGTAACTCCCGACGCGTTTCATCCTAATGCAAAGGACTTCATCAAGGGGATAATGTCCCAGAGGCATTTAGATGTATTTATACCTCTGGCACTTAAGATGGTGGAGACATGTGGAACAAACAACATGACCTCACTCCCTGTCATCAGTTGACAGGAAGTGATTAGCAATGTGGAACAAACAACATGACCTCACTTCCTGTCATCAGCTGACAGGAAGTGATTAGCAATACATACAAAAACTCTTTAATTTGTAATGGAGAGTAGAGAAAGATAAAAAACGAGGGTTATAGCTTAATTGCAAAATGTCAATCTAATGTTAAATACTAGAGCAACTTTCTTAAAACGCATTTGTGATATGTAATTGACGTCACTTCCGGCCCCGGAAGCGGCGAATGTGTTAAAACCAATATAAGTGCAACAATGGAGTAACATATAAGTATATGGCTACTAGTGTCTTAACATATAAACAGGCTTTAGCTAAAAGGAAGTCAGCCAGGGATCACATTTCCGAGCGCTCCTGTGCACTATACACTGCTGACATGCACACCGTGCTTCCGGTCAGCTCAATGGAATGCACTTCCTGTAGGTAGTGGAACGCGGAAGTGGAGCCGTGGAGCGCAAGAAGACTTCCGGTCACGGAGAGTTAGTCGTTGTTGCGGACTCAGGATGTGTAGCAAATTAATACACAATAATTTTGTATGCAAAGTTCATCTGTTAGGATGTCAGTAGAGTGCTGGTCCAATCTTTAATAAGATTCATTGATATTATAAATCCTTTGGTGGTCCATTAATTGAGGTAGTCCTGTATAAGTGATATATAAGCAGCTGAGGTGATGATTCCAATTGATTCTGTGATCTGTGCTAATATGGAAATCTCAATGAGTACTGTCAAAGTCAAAAATATTACATAGAAAGAACATACAAACTCTACACACATATAAGTCGCTATACTTGCAAATACGCGCAGCGAGCACAGCAATATATGGTAACACACGCATTTACACGGACATGCCACAGAGATGGATTCGACACTTATTTCATACAGTACATAATTATAATAATATCAAGCCCCAGACATCTTAATGATTTAACATTATATAATGAAGTAATGTCATGTATGTGTATTATTTGAACGAAGCAAGATAGGCCTGTCATATTTGGTATTAAATCAAGCAGATTAATGTGTAGATTAATTTGATACTTTTTATTAAGTTGTAGGACACTGCAACAAATAGTTATGATTAAATGTATGAAAGCTAAAATCACTCTTATTAGAACAATATACATTTACAGAAACAGGTAGTGGACAGGAAGCTCAGGCCAGCCCCTTTTGATGTCTTCAAGGCTGAACCTGTTTAGCATACGAACAGACTAGTGACTCATCATGAATGAGAAAGTCCCCCCCCCAAAAAAAACAACAACTAGATAACACATTGCTGATCACACAGGAGGTAGTTGCTGTTTTTCCCCAGACAATTATGGAGATGCTGTCTGCCCAGTTACTGCATGATTTTACAGAGAGAGAGTGATATGGAGGGACAAATTTATATGAGAAAGATATGGTAATTGTATCGCTGGCCTGTATGTAACTGTATGTATTAACTGCTTACTGTATTAGTTGTAACCATGTAACTATAGGTATACTGTACATTGTAATATATTGAATCCATATCCTTTTAATAACAAATATATACATCAATGTGCTTTGGAACTCAGATAATGTGTGGGTGTAATGTTTTCTCTTATGGGATGCAGTGTTTTGCTATGTATAGCGCACATTCATGGCACATGGTAATAAGAGGTGCAGGCGTTTACAATATATATTAGAGCGGCCATTTTAAATATTTGTTAGAAAGCAATTTGGTATTTACAGATGGGGCTGGTCCGCGATATCATGGTCTTAATGATGGACTGTACATTACAAACGCGATGCTGTGGTCGATCAGCTTGTGGTGGACGTATCGTGACGCTGAGAAAATCATATCCGTGTGTTCTGTTGTGTTATCAGTAAGCCAATGATATGAAAATTCAAGGGACAATGTGTTTCTCATAATATTTAAAATGCTAAAATTTATTTTTATTGTTGCAAAACAAAGTTCAAATAAGTCATATTGTGTTTGATTCAGATTGGATTGTTTATCTGTTAAGTAGATTTAAAAGTACATTTAAAAGTTGCTGCATAGCCTTGATATAGTTTTTTTTTTTTTTTTAAACTCAGGCCTAAAATAACTTCTGGTGCTTGTATAATGTGTGATTTCTTTGTGACAAAGGAAGCCGCATGGTCTGTCCTCCATTGTGGACTAACCACATGGCCTATCCACCATCTTGTGTAAACCTCATGGATGTGGAAGGGGGAGGAGCAGTGGCCATTTTAGGAAGGTCATTTTCTAAATAGCTGATTTTCAGTCTGTTCAGAACAGTCAGTTTCCTTTGTCACATCAAGCCCCATTTATGAGTTACCAATGCATTTATTTAACCCATGCCATAGTGCATTACAAATAGTTTCAATTGGGCCTAGTGAGAGTAAATGGTGAGATAAATGCTTGGCTTGGTGTAAGAAATTGCACACAGATAGAAAAAGGAAAGAAAGGGGTTTTTTTGTTTTTTTTCCTTCCAAGACTTGTAGAATCTGCTTACTAGGGAGGATAGCCATTGAAATGCAAATTAACCTGTGTAACTGTAACTCAGTGAAAAGCAAATAGCTTTGATATGCAAATAAGAGGTAAGGTGTCTCATAGGAGACCAGTGAATGGTACATATATATAATATTATTATAATTATGTGTATATTTATATCAGTGTATGTTCTGCAAGATAGCTACCCAATCTGAATCATATCATTCAAATTATAGATTATTGCAGTCATTATAGATCTGTGTGAAATCGGATACATTTGTTGCTATATAGGTAAATTTTAAATAACAGTATTTAAGGGAGTAATTATAGACATGAAACGCAGTTCTGGCATAGTTGTTAAAAAAAACTGGGTGAGCGATTATAGTTAGTATTGCTCACATTTATAGAGACTGTGTGGTTTGTTTTATTGCATACGCACATTGGTACACGTGGTACAGAACATGAGGACAGCGTACAAAAACAAGCACGTGGCACAAGGACGCACATGTGGCATAGGGGTACGCATGGTTGCGTAATTACGCAAGCTTGCGTAGGGTTGTGTGCACATAATAAAACCACACGATATTTGTTCAATTAAGGTGGGACAGTAGCCATGCTACAATAGCACAAAACTACCCGGTTTCTAAAGCAGATTAGTATAAAACTTTTGTTTAAACTGTATTGCCTCTGGGGGTAAAGCTGCCAATCAGAATGAGTGAAAATTTTCTGTACAGAAAAACAAAGTATATTTGACTGAGTGAAAGCAGAGCAAGTGGAGCTGAACCCAGGAACTAAGCGGTCTAAGTGGCTGAAGTGGTAACACTGGGTTAGTAGAGGCCCGGTGGCATAGGGTTCGCTATCTTGCGTGATCAAAACTAAGTGGTCTGAAGTGGTCTAAGTGGTCCCATACAATTAAGTGATCTGAAGTGGTCTAGGCTAGGTGGTCTACAGCAATCGTAGGGCATATAGATAACTAGTATCTATAGGCTGTGCTATTGCATCGCATGTCCATGTGTTCTGCACAGCACAACGTGATATCATTGTGTCATATGCGCTGTGGAAGAGCATACGCAGACGTGATTGTATAGACAAAGGGGTTTTTCTTTGATAACGTCGGGAAATCTCCCTGGTGGGCTTCCACTGGAGAGGGTGAAGGATAGTTATCTAATTTCTCTGTTTTTCACCCTACAAACAATTCCAGTTGAAAGATACCGAAAAGGAATTTTTCGCTGCCTCTGTCAGGAAAATATTCCAACAGAACCTCCACCGAAAGAAATTACGGTGCTGTAAGGTCTGATAGGAGCCCTAAGTTGGGTACATCGCCTTCGCTATCGACAGTGTATGGTAGTACCGGCCAACGCGGGCGAGAGTGGGTGGAAGCGCTCGGAGAACTTTCACCGTCACCTTATATTGAGTATTTTGGTATTTGTGGGAATAGCCAAGACCCACAAATTATGGGAGCCAGTTGCTCAACTATGGGACGTATGGTAGCCAGGGTTCAGGCAGAAGAGTTGGGACCGAGAAGGTCAGACTAGGGACTGAGAAGGTCAAATTATGTGTGGAAAATATGGTTCACACACGGAGGTTTTTTTGCAATGAATGGTTACGTATGACTGACAAAGATAGGGTACCATTCCCTAGGGTGGGCAGCTTTGAACCAGAGGTACTGCAGAATGTAGGTATTAAAATATGTCTGATAAAATCCAGAAAACAAAGGGTCAGACATACAAATTGTTTAAACCTGTGGCAGCAAGAGGGGTTGGTGAGTTTAATCCTAAGGTATTGCTGGTGGTAGGTCTAACAAAAGTCATATAAGACAAGAATGGAAATATAAGAACTATTTGAACTTGTAGCAACAATAAACAAGTAAAAAAATAAAAAAAAGAGAATGCAAGTACACCGCCTTATGTAGATGTGGAAGCAGTTACGGCCAGCATACAAACTATAGAAAATAATAAAAATATGAAAAATGACTGTAACCTATATATGTACTAATGAATGTTGAAGTTTTATTTAGGAGGAGAAGGTGACCTGATTGTTTTCAGCCATTTCTCATGTACCCAGAGGAGTATCCAACCGGTAAAAGAAGAGCAGTAGTCTGCGGTGGAAGTGGCTGAGACTAGTGGAACAGGTAAGTATGGTATCATTCGTGTACATATATAGTAAAACCCAAAAATAAAACAAAATAAATCAAGAAAGTAACGTCAGAAATGGAGAAAAACCTGTCCGCACATTAGTATTTGCCAGTAGGAAAGCGGACAGAGACAAGGTAACCCCCGGGTATTTCTTTCAGTTACCATATAAGAAGTATTCATTCCTAGTAATGCCCCTAGTCAAGATGAGCTCGGAAGTGTTTGTTGGACCATGTACAGACCCTTAATACGGGATGAGAAGGATTGAATGAATACTTCGCATGACCTAGAAGCTTGTTAAACTAAACTTTTTTTTTTGTCTTTTGCAGTAAATAGAAAACTCTCCATCTGGATAAGATCACTGGTAAACACTAATTCGGCAAATGGGAGGTGGCTGTCTCTGTGCTAATGGACGGGCTCAATAAGGCATTGAGGGTCAGGGTGCAGACTTCTTTGCCAAATTGGAAAGGGGTCACAGTAGCTAATCTTAGAAAGTGTGCTATTGAACATCACAAGAATAGTGCTAGGCGCAGAGAACAACAGGTGGAGAGGTTGAGGATGGTAAGTATACAGGCACATACAGGAAAGACCCATCAGTCCAAACCCCAGATCCCTAATGGTCAATATGTTACACTTGTAGGAAGGAAGGGCATTTTGCCAGAGAATGTAGGAGTAGTAGGACACATAGGCCCTCATTCCGAGTTGTTCGCTCGGTATTT
The DNA here is from genome assembly GCF_028390025.1 of Pseudophryne corroboree. Classification (NCBI taxonomy): domain Eukaryota; kingdom Metazoa; phylum Chordata; class Amphibia; order Anura; family Myobatrachidae; genus Pseudophryne; species Pseudophryne corroboree. The sequence continues at coordinate 18,784,154 of NC_086453.1, read as the reverse complement.
TTCATCGCATCGCAGTGAAAATCCGCTTAGTACGCATGCGCAATGTTCGCACTGCGACTGCGCCAAGTAACTTTACTATGAAGAAAGTATTTTTACTCACGGCTTTTTCTTCGCTCCGGCGATCGTAATGTGATTGACAGGAAATGGGTGTTACTGGGCGGAAACACGGCGTTTCAGGGGCGTGTGGCTGAAAACGCTACCGTTTCCGGAAAAAACGCAGGAGTGGCCGGAGAAACGGTGGGAGTGCCTGGGCGAACGCTGGGTGTGTTTGTGACGTCAACCAGGAACGACAAGCACTGAACTGATCGCACAGGCAGAGTAAGTCTGAAGCTACTCTGAAACTGCTAAGTAGTTAGTAATCGCAATATTGCGAATACATCGGTCGCAATTTTAAGAAGCTAAGATTCACTCCCAGTAGGCGGCGGCTTAGCGTGTGTAACTCTGCTAAATTCGCCTTGCGACCGATCAACTCGGAATGAGGGCCATAGTCAATATAGACCCCCTAGACAGAAAAACACAAGCCACATTATTAAACACATAGATGGGACCAAGGGACATATAGTAAGGAATCAAAAGCCATATAGAAAACACAGATTCGGCTAATGGGAAGAACAAAATAAATGCAACATTACCCTTTGACAAAACTTGCTGGGGTTAAGATGGGGCCTCTAAACTTTTGCTTCTTTTTCCTAGCAGAAATGGCCCGATTAACTTCATTTTGTTAGATATGATATACATATACTGTGCTCCCACTCAGGAAGTACAAAGTATGTTAGACACCCCTCAAAGACTAATGTTACATATCAGGGACGTGCAGTCAGGGGAGGCAGGGGTGCAGTGCCTCCCCTGTCGTTAATGATTAAAATAATATAAAGAAGATACTTATGACACATATTCTGTGTCATAAGTATCTCCTTTATATCAATGTAACCATTATCCCGACTCTAAATGGGGTTGGGAGGCACCGATCGCGGTGCCTCCCGGTCAGATAGGGAAAAGTATGGGGAGCGGGGGACGGGAGCGGGCGGGTCCTAGCAATGGGCATTAAAAGCCCATTGAAATAGCATAAGAAAGCGGCACCATTAGTGGTGCCGCTTTCACACAGGGACGTGCTTTCAACCTATGAAAGCACGTCCCCTGTCAGTCTGGCCGTCACTGGATCCGCAGTCAATCACTGTTGTGGGCGCGGCGGAGGTGCGGGTGTCGGCGGAGGTGCGGGTGTCGGCAGAGGTCCTGGCGGCGAGGTGCGGGCGGCGGCGGAGGGCGGGTGACGGCGGAGCTGCGGGCGGCGGCGATGCAGAGTTTGGCAGCGGAGCGGTAACCCATTTCAAAAATGGCGCCTCAGCGTCATTTTTGAAATTGAAGATGGCCGCCGCGAGCCAATCACGGCTCGCTGTGTCATCGCTCCGCCCCCTCTGGCTGACTTATATAAGTCAGCGCGAGGGAGCGGCTGTCAGTCCGACGGCGGAGGAGGAGCGGATAAGAGCTCCTGAAGGTTGAAGATGCTGGAAGTCCTGGATGGGCGGCGGCTATGCAAAAGAGCTTAGCAGCCGCCGCCCACCAGGTGAAGACACTGGAAGTCCTGGGGAAGGCGGCGGCCATGCAAAAGAGCTTAATGGCCGCCACCTCCCAGGTGAAGACGCCGGAGGAAGACGCTGGAAGCCCTGGGGAGGTGGCGCCCCCCAGGTGAAGACGCCGGAAGCCCTGGGAGGCGGCGGCCATGCAAAAGAGCTTAAAGGCCGCCGCCCCCAGGTGAAGACCCTGTCAAATAAACTATTTTTTTTTTTAAGAGACTGGTGTTTTTATTTTAATATTTTCTTTACAGGTGGAGAACAGGTGCCAGCAGGCCATTTATGTCCGGGCATGCTGGCACTTGTGGTTCTCCATGTGCCAGCATGCTGGGGCAGGCTTGCTGGGACCTGTTGGCCACCTGTAAAGAACAATATTACTGTTCTTTACAGGTGGACCACAGGTGCCAGCGGGCCATTTATGTCCGGGCATGCTGGCACTTGTGGTTCTCCAAGTGCCAGCATGCTGGGCAGGCTTGCTGGGACCTGTAGGCCACCTGTCAAGAACAATATTAACTATGAACCCCGCACCCACCGCCACCAGGGGTGCGGGGCATAGCACTGGGCTATCAGCCCAGTGCTGGTTATTGCTCGGGAGGGGGACCCCATGTTTATTTTTTGGGGTCCCCACTTCCGAGAAATTCCAGCCCTGGGCTGACTGGTTTGGGGGGGCAGATTAATGTTATGGCAGGGGGACCCCATACCGAGTGTCTCCCCTGCTATGGCATTACCCCCCCCTAGCTGGTTCTGCTCGGTGCTGGTTTCACGAATGTGGGGAGGGGGCTACACTTTTTTTTTTTTCCCCACTCTATTGGGGGGGGGGGGGGGGGGGGGATGAAAGGCTGCTTGTGCCTCCCCAGCCACCGACCTCACCGCACGCCACTGTTACATATCACTGTTCTGGATGCATGTCCATCACAGGTAGAGGAAATTATCTCACAGATACCGGGTTCCCTATGAACTTAGGATGGACAGGACACTGGATTGATGGCTGGGATAGTCCCAATAGTGATACGATAAACACAATTTTTTTTTTAAGGGAAGTAGACCAAGTAGAGAATCACTTCCCCGTAGTGCCCAATCCAGTTGTCAAATTGCTATAAAAATCGTCTCCACCTCTACAAATTCATTTGTCACCAACCTCTATTCTGTTTCTCTACAGTTTTCTCTTCATCTTTTGCGTTCACACAGGGTGGTACAATACATGGACCCAAGTACAGTTCAAACTCCACATGCCTAGGTCCTTCAGAGTTCTGCCCAAACCCAGTATATCTCAACAGCACGAAAACACCAGTATTACTGCAGTGTGCCTTGTCATGCACAAAGGGTGGAGGAAGGACGAGAATACTGGTGAAGGGAAATTTTGTATAGACACTGATATGCCTGTTGGTGAATGGCAAACCTGACATTTTTCTTTTTCATTTTCTCCTTCTTTCTCTCCTCTAGAGATGTTTATTTATTTATTTTTATTTTTTTTTAGTTATGCTCATGGTACTCTACATTGCAAACACGTACAGTTAACACCCTTTAGGAATTATTGTTATGTATTGGTATGCACTGATGTTTTCTCAAACTGGGTAGAGGCATTTCCTGCCGCCACGGATGCTGCTGTGTTTACTGCAAAGAAAAATTGCGCAGAAATTTGTGTGTAGATAATGGTACCTCTAGAAGTAGGAGCAAAGCTTGAAATTGTACCATTGTGATCATAGATACTGCCACTAGTATTATGTAGCATCGGAACTACTCCCAGATCTTCACTTAACGAATCACCCTCTTCGAAATTTGTTTTTGTTTTGGTATTTGTGTCTTTTTGGGTTGTTTTTGGAAGACAACCTCATATCATGATTGATCCACACAATGTTCAGAATACACCAATGTGGTGACAGTATAGTACCTTATTGAGATGAGCCAGCATTTGAGAACTTGACAAAAGAACTTGAAACTGTTGATTGCTGGTATGCCAAATACTAACTGTCTTGATTGTGAACCAAGAGACTGTGTGATTGTTCTTACGCTCAGGTTGCCTAATGGGTGGGAAGGACCATACCAAGTTTTGTTGACAGCACTATCCCAGTGAAAGTAGCCAAGAGAGAAACTTAGGTCCACGATTCCCATTGCAGGAAAGTCGGTGGTCCGGAAGGAACTCGTAAATGGAGTGAGATCGCAAAAGTATCACCAGAGACTCTGTTCCGTGAAAACTGAGAGGCAGCATTGCTGAACACTACCTGAGCGCACTAAAGGATTGCAGAAAGACCAGTCATTGTAATTGATTTGTTATAAAAAAAGAGTTGTTTTGTTCTATTTCTCTTTTCTCTCTTTCCCGCTGACAAACATTTATTTTTTCAGGATATTCTATTTTTGTGAGTTTTTTCGAGTGTGGGACTGGAACTGGTTCTGGAGGAAGGAGTGATTTCCTTATAGGATCCCAGGATTAGACGATCAGTTAGTTAAAGCCAGAGAAAAATCAAAGTTCTAGTAGTTATGGAGTTCGGAGGTAATCAGGAACAACCAGACAATGGCTATTCACACATTGCAGATAAAGAGCTCATTAATATATGTGGAAGAAAGGTTTATGAGTGGCTCTCCCCGAATTCCGAAGGTTTATGTTATTTAGGAAGGACACTACTTATAACCCTTGTTCAATGATTAAACAGACCTAGCATACGTTCCAGAAATGGAAACAATGTTCAGAAAATGATAGGAATATGTAGATCATGAAAATTTGATATGTCACTTTCATGATTTGTTTGTGTCTTCTCCATCTACCCAGCAGAACCTCAATCGAATCCAAACACCAGTGTACAAAGACATAGGTACATGTATGTGTGAAATGTTCGTCGCAAATCAGACATTATAGGCCAAAGCACTGTCCCAGCATACTCTATGGGTTGAATGTTGTCCCACACCCAACCAGTGGTCCCGTGACCGCTGAGTGCATATAGAGGATGTCTCGTCCTCCTCCCTGTTTTCACCAAATATAGTCAAGTGTCTGATTTGCGAAATGAATACATACTTGTGTCTAGGTCACAGATTATTGTCTGAAATATTTTTTTCTTATGTTAATAATTGATGGCAGTTATTGTTTACTGCCAAAGGGTGGACTGTCGAAGTTAAAAATATTACATAGAAAGAACATACAAACTCTACACACATATAATTCTCTATACTTGCAAATACGCGCAGCGAGCACAGCAATATATGGTAACACACGCATTTACATGGACATGCCACAGAGATGGATTCGACACTTATTTCATACAGTACATAATTATAATAATATCAAGCACCAGACATCATAATGATTTAACATTATATAATGAAGTAATGTCATGTATGTGTATTATTTGAACGAAGCAAGATAGGCCTGTCATATTTGGTATTAAATCAAGCAGATTAATGTGTAGATTAATTTGATACTTAATTAAGTTGTAGGACACTGCAACAAAGTTATGATTAAATGTATGAAAGCTAAAATCACTCTTATTAGAACAATAGACATTTACAAAAGTGGACAGGAAGCTCAGGCCAGCCCCTTTTGATGTCTTCAAGGCTGAACCTGTTTAGCATATGAACAGACTAGTGACTTATCATGAATGAGAAAGTTTCCTCCCCCAAAACTAGATAACACATCGCTGATCACACAGGAGATAGTTGCTGTTTTTTCCCAGACGATGATGGAGATGCTGTCTGCCCAATTCCTGCATGATTTTACAGAGAGAGAGTGATATGGAGGGACAAATTTATATGAGAAAGATATGGTAATTGTATCGCTGGCCGGTATGTAACTGTATGTATTAACTGCTTACTGTATGTGTTGTAACCATGTAACTATAGGTATACTGTACATTGTAATATATTGAATCCATATCCTTTTAATAACAAATATATACATCAATGAGCTTTGGAACTCAGATAATGTGTGGGTGTATGTATAGCGCACATTCATGGCACATGGTAATAATAGGTGCAGGCGTTTACAATATATATTAGAGCTGGCATTTTTAAATATTTGTTAGAAAGCAATTTGGTATTTACAGTATTATTTCATACATATGTGACAATCATAAAAAAGGAAAAATATATATAAGACATATATAGGAATATATATATAAAAGTGACTGTGTGAGTAAAGGGACATTAGTGCAAAAAGTAAAATATAAGTAAAAATGGATAAATAAAATGCATGTAGATGGCCATTCTTATTCATAAATGATTTATAGGAAATTCATAAGAAAGGTGCAATCTCAAAATATTCATTAAAGCCCAGGGGGGAGAGGGTACCCAACTCAAAAACCAAAACATCTCTCTTTTAAAAAGTTTCTTAAGGATGTCTCCTCCCCTCTCTACTAATTTGACTTACTCTATAGCTTTAAATGAAAAATCAACCAGGTTGCAGTTATGGCTTTCAATGAAGTGTCTATATATGGCATGTGTGGTAATTTTATTTTTAATGTTTCGCACATGCTCCTGGATGCGCAATTTGAGGGTCCTTTTGGTCTTCCCCACATATTTCATCCTACATGTGCATTCCAGTATATATATGACCATATTTGAGTTGCAGTTTATAAAGTCTTTTATCTTATATTCTTTAGAATGGTCATGGTTATCGAATAGTTTCCTTTTTGCATGTACGAACTTGCAGATATTACATCCACCACATTTATAGCATCCTTGACACTTAATTGTGTTTGTGGGTTTAGTTTTTTCTCTGAATAGGTTGGGTGCTAAAATCTCCTTCAGGCTTTTTGTCTTCCCATATACGATCTTTGGTTGGGGTGGAAGAAGATCCTTGAGTATGGGATCCATTAAAAGAATATTCCAGTTTCTCTTTAATGAATTTCTAATAATGTCCTCCTGACAACTGAAGGTGGTGACAAAAGGAACAAATGTATTTCCTGGATCGTGGTTCTTTGTAGCATCTACTTATTTGTCTTTTTCCCACACATCTACAGCGATGGCATCACTAATAGTCTTATCCGGGCAATTTCTTTTCCTGAATCTCTCGGCATATTTTAGTATTTGCTGGTCTCCATCTTCTTTCATACTGCAATTCCTTTTGATCCTTGAGAATTGTGAAAAAGGTATATTGTTTTTTCCAATGCTTGGCATGGCAACTGTTAAAGTGCAAGTAACTATTAGTGTCTACTGTCTAGATAAAATTTGAGGTAGTTATCTTGTTTCCAACACCAAGTCGAGATAATTCACCTTCTCGCGGTCAATCTTGTATATAAATCTTAAATTAAAACTGTTGTTTGGAATCAATATACATAGTAACATAGTATCTAAGATTGAAAAAAAAAAGACAATTGTCCATCGAGTTCAACCTATTTGTGGTCTCCTATGCACGATTATTTTGTATAAAATTTTGACTGAAGTTGATGACTGCAGTTACGTTTTACCCCCTTTTTTATAATAACCATAGTGCGTGACTATGCCCCGTAACCCTGGATATCCTTATCCATTAGGAATGTATCTAACCCATTCTTAAAGGTGTTGACTGAGTTGGCCATTACAACTCCCTCAGGCAGGGAATTACAAACATGTATCGTCCTTACCGTAAAAAAAACTTTACGCCGTATTGTGCGGAATCTCCTCTCCTCTAACCTGAGCGAGTGTCCACGAGTTCTCTGTGTTTATCTAACCAAAAACAGGTCCTGCGCAAGATCTGTACATTGTCCCCTTATATATTTGTAAATGTTGATCATGTCCCCTCTTAATCTCCTCTTTTCCAGTGTAAACATGCCTAGTCTTGCAAGCCTTTCCTCATATTCCAGCGTCTCCATACCCTTAATTAGTTTGGTCGCCCGCCTTTGAACCTTTTCTAGCTCCAGGATATCCTTTTTGTAGTAAGGTGCCCAGAATTGTACACAGTATTCAAGGTGTGGCCTCACAAGTGATTTATATAACGGGAGTATAATACTCTCGTCCCTAGCATCAATTCCCCGTTTTATGCATGCTAATATCTTATTAGCCTTCTTTGCTGCAGTCCTACTTTGGGTACTACTGCTTAGTTTGCTATCTATGAGGACACCTAAGTCCTTTTCCAGTACAGAATCCCCTAATTTTACCCCATTTAGTAGGTAGGTGTTATTTTTGTTCTTGTTACCACAGTGCATTACCTTACACTTGTCTGTATTGAAGCGCATTCTCCATTTCTCTGCCCAAGCTTTTAGTTTAACTAAGTCGTTCTGAAGCAACTCAGCATCCCCCTCTGCATTTATAACTTTACACAATCTGGTATCATCTGCAAAAATTGACACCATGCTCTCTAGACCTTCTGTTAGGTCGTTAATGAAAATATTGAACAATAGCGTTCCTAATACTGAGCCTTGCGGCACACCACTTAGCACTTCAGTCCAAGTTGAAAAAGATCCATTAACCACAATGCGCTGCTCTCTATTATTTAACCAGTTTTTGACCCAAGTGCATATTGTGCTTCCTAGCCCTGAAAGTCTCATGTGTGGTACAGTGTCGAATGCTTTGGCAAAATCTAAAAAGATTACATCCACCTCTTTACCCTGATCTAGGTTTGCGCTTACTGTTTCATAAAAGCCAAGTAAGTTGGTTTGACAGGATCTGTCCTTCATAAACCCATGTTGATTCATTTTAATTACCTTATTGACTTCAAGGAACTTCTGAATACTATCTCTTAGAATACCTTCCAATATGTTCCCCACTATAGATGTAAGACTAACTGGTCTATAATTACCTGGTTCAGCTTTACTTCCCTTTTTGAATATAGGCACTACTTCCGCTATACGCCAGTCTTTGGGAACCATACCTGATATTAATGAATCCTTAAAGATCAAAAATAGCGGTTTTGCAAGTTCAGAGTGAAGCTCCATTAGAACCCTTGGGTGAATACCATCGGGACCTGGTGACTTATTAATTTTAAATGTTTTAATCGGTCATAGACTACTTCCTTGCTTAAATAAGTACCTATCCGTGGGATATTCTCATTATTGAGATTATGTGTGTTAGGCGCCGCGGTCCGTGGCGTCGCTCGGTCCATCTCCAAGCGACGACCGCGGCCGCTGCATCCTCCTCCTTGCCCGCCCGGCGCCTAGAAACTAGGGACACCGTGCGTGCTGAGCCGCCGGGTCCCTAGCAACGCTAGGACGCCGTGCGCGCCGAGCCGCTGGGACCTTAGCAACGGGGACGCCACAGGCGGACCGCGTTCCCCGTTGCAGGGATTGATTAATTAAAGTGTTCACACATGTTCTCTGGTCGTGCAGCAAGGCAGCTGCACGACATTTATTGTAATTAGGCTCTGTGCTCTTATTGGAGGGTTCCCTGTTAAATGCCTCCTCAGTGCCTCACACAGACGCCAGTGATAGCTTCCTGCATGCTGCTCATGTTTGGTGAACGTCTGTTCCTGGTCTGCTGTGTCCGGTCTCTCCAGTTCTCTGAGTCCCTGAATCTTGGAGTTTGTCATCTGGTCCCAAGGAGTTCTCCTGGTCCTCATTTACCTGTGGCAGTTGATTTAAGTTCCCACTTGGTTTCGTGAGTGGCGGCCCTGCCGCGTGTTACGGCCTAGGCCGCTTTAGTATTATTTTCTTGCATTGGAGCATTTGCGGAGGTTTCCGCTTCCATAGTCCTCTCCGGTACTCGGCGTTGCCGTGTAGGAGAGTGGACAAGTGGATTATTTTGGTTGTTCTTTTCCCTGGCGGTAAGCCGCGCATACTTTTAGTTTCAGGTTAGCCAGTAGCCCCTGGCCTTGTTGTTTAGTTAGAGGGCCCCTTGTTATTACCCTGCCTCGGTTCACTCTTTGTCTCTCCTTAAGACCTGAGGGGGCATCGGAGTTGGGCAGACGTAATCCGCCCTTCAAACGCGGCTGCCATGGGCCCAAGAAACCATAGTCTCGCAAGAGTGAACTGACAGCACGGGTAAGACAATGGAGGTAGGGCGCCAGGGGCTATTCCCATTCCGTTTCCCCTTTCCAGCATTACATCCTGGTACTCAGGTCTCACAGTATAAGATCTCCCCTGACCTGAGTGTCTGGATCATAACAATGTGTTAGTCCCTGAATTGGGTCCTCCCTAGTAAATACTGTTGAAAAAAACACACTTAATGTGTGTGTCCGCTATGTCATTATCATTTTTGCTTAAGACTCCCAACTTGTTTTTTAAAGGGCCTATACTCTCCTTCTTTAATATCCTGTTATTAATGTATTTAAATATTTTTGGGGGATTTGCTTTGCTTTCCTTTGCTACTAGTTTTTCAGTTTCTACTTTAGCCGCTCTTATTTACTTTTTGCATATTTTGTTACATTCCTTATAGTGCTGAAATGACTCTGCTTCCCCGTCAGATTTGTATTTTATTAAATGCTCGCCTTTTCTTGCCCATAAGTTCCTTTATCTTTTTGTTAAGCCACATCGGTTTATGATTTTTATTCCTTTTTTTGCTGCTCGTAGGAATAAATTTGAGTGTATTTTTAGCTTGCAGGAATTTTAGTACCTCCCATTTCTCCATAGTATTTTTTCCTAAAAACAAACCTTCCCATTCAATATCCCTGAAAAATACCCTCATCTTTTCAAAATTCGCTTTGCTAAAGTTTAGAGTCCTAGTTGAGCCAGTATAGGGCTGTTTATGAAAACTGATATTGAATGTGACCATATTGTGGTCGCTGTTTCCTATGGGTTCCCCTACTATAATACCTGATACCAAATCCCCATTGTTTGTTAATATATATATATGAAACACAACAGTATCTTTATCTTGCGCCAAGTTCAAAGCAGCACAACGGGAGAGGTACCTGTTGGAGGACCTCAATCGCATACAGAATAAAAAACAGTTTCCCAAGTGCGCTAAATAAGACTGTATCTACAATGATTCTTCCAGTGTTGTTTCCATACGTCAGAATTGAATACTGGAGATGATTTGTATCTGGGAACCTGTAACGGACACCCCTCACCAAGATGGTCACCCAAACAACAAGAGGCCCAAGGCCAATTAGTAAAACATTGTTTTAGTAACACATGTTAGAACAAACATAGTTTTCACATAAAATTCCTCATATAGTGTTTACAAAGATGTATTTAAAATGATGACAATAAAGGATAACCAGTATGTTCATTGTGTGGTCTTTAACTCTAGATACTCCCTCACCTTTTTCAAGGTGCGAACTTAAGAGGGAGTATCTTCACAAACTATGCTAGAAACGCCTTACTGACAAACCCAACGCGTTTAATCTTGTCGACTTCATCAGGGGTAACAAATATATAAAACAGGCTTATTTGCCATTAATAGATTTGTGTGTGGAGAATCACAACCTTGGGTATAGTGATAAAAAAGTATTCTCTTAAGTTTGCTCCTGATAGGAGCTTTCTTGGTGGTTCCTTTTTGGAATCCTAATGGTCCTAGATATAAAATTCTGCCTTAAAGATAATTATTCGAGACACCTTCGTGGAGCTTCTTATAGGGACTATTGATTAAGGTTCCCTTTAAAAATACTGGCAGTCAGATTTTGAAGAGAAAAGAAGCAGATAAGGGGGAGGGGTTTAGTAATTCTGAATCGTGTCGACTATATAGCGGAATCACTCAGACAATTGAATAATTCAGAACATTATCACATCTTAAAGGGAGACCCGACATTAAAATTCCAGTCAGATCTAAAAACTTTACTAGAAGGAGCCTTAGACTCAGGAATCATCACTAGAGATATATATCATTTTCTTTTTTCCACCCACCCTCATATTCCAGTTTTTTATTATTTACCCAAAATTCACAAATCCCTCACTACACCTCCTGGGAGACCTATTATTTCCGGTATTGATTCTTTAACTTCAAACCTTTCTTTTTATGTAGATTCTTTTCTTCAATCTAGAGTGTCCTCACTGAGGTCTCATATTAAGGATACCTCACATTTTTTAAATTTATTAAATACTATCACGTGGAAAGAATCATATGCATTTCTCACTTTAGATGTATCTGCATTATACACAAATATCCCTCATCAATTGGGTTGTGAAGTAATCAAAAGGAGATTAGATATGGATGATGACCTCAGTGAGGAACAGAAATCTTTTCTCATCTCTTCCATATCTTTCATTCTATCACATAACTATTTTCTGTTTCTCGGTGATTTCTATCTCCAGGTAATGGGCACGGCCATGGGGACCAGGTTCGCACCCAGCTATGCCAACCTCTACATGGGGGAGTTTGAACAAACCCATGTGTGGGGGGGCGGCTGGGAGGCGAACCTGGTCCTATATGGCCGCTACATAGATGATCTTTTTATTATTTGGGATGGGGATTTACACTCTGCTTCACAGTTTATTCAGTCACTGTCACTTAATAAGTATAACCTCACCTTCACTTCCATGTTTCACACCACTAAAATTAATTTTTTAGATATTGATATAGAGATCATTAATAATAAAATAGTTACGTCCACATTCAATAAAAAGACCAATACTAACTCCTTTTTACACTTTAGTAGTGCACATTTCAAACCCTGGAAGCAAAATATTCCTAAGGGACAACTTAACCGCCTTAGAAGAAATTGCTCCAATTTTACCACTTTCACTGAACAAGCCGATACCCTACTCACTTCTTTTAGAGAGTGTGGGTATCCAGATAATATTCTACAAAAGGCCCTCATGGAGGTTTCTGATTTGGATAGAAATAGCCTTTTACAACATCATCCTAAAAGAGAAGAAGATCTAACCAAAAAAGATAGGAGTTCTGCATTTATATGTAAATTTAATAGTTGTGCAGGACAGATACGCAGTATTATAAACAGAAACTTTAAAATTTTGAAACAGGACCGCATCTTGGTGGAGATACTTCCTCAAGTTCCACAAATTATTTATCGAAAAAATAAGTCTTTAAAAACTCTTTTAGCTCCAAGCTTTTTGAAAAAAGTAGAGAATAAAGACTGTACTGGAAAACAAGAATCAGGTTCTGAATGGTTGACAAAAAAACCTTCTGGTTTCTTTCATTGTGGCAAAAGTAAATGCCAAGTCTGTCTCTATACATTAAGGAAAACAGTGTCAATCGAATTACCAAACAAAATAGATACTCACTTCATCAAAACATTTATGAACTGTGATTCCTCCTATGTAATTTATCTTCTTTGGTGCAGTTGCCACTTATATTATGTGGGCCGCACCACCAGAAAATTGCGCACCAGGTTCATGGAACATAAAAGAAATATTGCCAAAGGCTTTCTCAAACATAGTGTGTCTCGACATTTTCATTCCATACATCAGAAAGATCCCAGTTGTCTCTCCATCTTAGCATTGGAACACATAGCCCCCACGGGGAGAGGGGGTGACAGATTTTCGCTATTATGTAAGAGAGAAATTTACTGGATGCTTCAGTTCAACTCAGTACACCCTTCAGGTCTGAATGAGACAATGGAACTAAATGTAGTGGTTTAGAATTTATGAAATATTTGTGACAACTTTTTCATGATGATCCCCTGTTACTAACCACCCTCGAGATCAATAGGTACAGGTGACAAACCCGTGTCACCTGTGTGTGGTCTGTATGGCCCTGGAGGCTTCCACGCAACCCTTGACGGGACAGTGTTCATACCTGTCAGCACGTTCAGGGTTAGCGGTCATTCGAAGTTCATTCGATTGTTTAGGAACTCCTGTCAACTGGAGTCACTCCACGGCTGTACAGCCACCCTATGCTTTCGACAGGGTTGTGATAACTGTGGTTTAATATGTCCAATGAATACTCCCAGTACTTAAAGGTGTTTATAATTACCTCCTAGACTCGATATGAGTCATTTTTTTCTATATACTAAACATCATTAGATATATATTGCTGGGACAAGCTTCCCTGCAACTATAATGAACGTTATTATTCCACTAATTATAATTATGTTACCTCTTTCAGCGTTCTTGAGGGTTTAGTATGGGATAAGGATATTTACATTTGAATGTTACCGATAGGGGTTAAACAAACAATAAATAAATCATACAAAAAACAATAACAAATATAAAAAATAAAAAATAAAAAACCAAAAAATAATATAATATAATATATAAAAAATACCGAACATCTAGTTGTTCCCTATCTAAGTGGTATGAGTGCTACAATATTTGTTAATGTAATGTTTTGTGTGTATAGTGAGATTTTAATATATGATTACATCTGGTCATGGGGGCTGTATAATAATACATTTTAGATGGATATATTCATTAGAAAATGGTTATCAGCCAATGTCGGTATAATGATTATATCATATTAAATATATATGTTCATTTATAATTTGTTTTTGATTAGCCCATTAGTGGGAACATATGTCTGTTGTCACATATCTGGAAGCCTTAGAAGATTGGTCACATGACAGCGGGACGATGGTTACGTACACCACGTTGGTGCACGTTCAGGTTGCTTAGCAACCGGTTTTTCACAATGTGTTTTCATTACATTATACCCATTCTCCGGAGTTCCGGTCACGTGACAGCAGGATCACGTTTTCGTACACCATGCGGGTGCACGTATGAGTTGCCTAGTAACCAGGGCGCCCCACCAAACCATTTTTCATTGGATACCGTTTGTCACGTGACCCGGAAGGAGCGCATAGCGCTACACGGAGTCCCGGAGACTAACCTCCCCACCTCCGCATATCAGTTTGGGGATATTTATGTAAGTTTTATATATATTGTAGGGATACTATAATCCCAGTAATCGGGGGTGGGAAGATTTTGGAATCAATGTATTTGATTAAAGGTTGATGTCCATAATAAACAGGGGGTGAGTCATGTGACCACACTGACCTCTGACCCTCTTGATCATAGACATCTATTTTATCGATTTGCTGGTTGTTTAAGTTCCTTTTTAATATGGGTTTGCCTCCCAATCATTTCTATGTATATCATGAGTACACTGTTTATAGAACTTCTGTGTTTTTATTATGACTGTGGATGATTGATTAGTTTTACATCACACCTGCGGGGCATCAGGTCATTAAATGGGGTATAAATAGATCCCAAAAATCAGACTGAGCTATACTTCTGATGAAGCTAGGTGACTTAACCTAGGGAAACGCGTTAAGTGTTGAAGCTGCCACGACTACTACAAGTGTCCCACTTTCAAGACGGATCCAGATATGGACTTTTAAAACCTGCCATTTGGAACTCTGAGGAATTTCATCTGTACAGCACTGATTGGAGAGACCCAGTTTGTTCCAATGCCACAGCTTGCTTGCTGAAAAATTTCCAAACCTCTGGAAGTCTCCATCAATACGGGTAATACCAGCTGTACTCATTCCTTCTCACCAGAGAACTTTGCACACGGCACTTAGTCCGGGATCCTTTGTGGACACTAAAAGCAGCCACTTTCAAATATTTCTTAGCTCCATTTATGCCTTAATTTTATATCTGATATATACGTTTCGGATGTTTTTAGTTTGTGATGTATAGGTAATAAATTTTATGTCATTTTTATTGAAATTGATCCACAGTCATTAATTATTATTGGAGAAACACATAAGCGCCAGTTTTCACTTTCAGATTTTGACGCACTGAATGAATAAGATATCCAGATCTTACAATCAGGACTATTTCTGATTCAGGTATTAGCCCGTATATAGAATACTTCTAGGAAAAAATACTTCAAAAAGTATAAAGCTGATTTGACAATCACAACACAATGAAAACCACCTCAGTAAAACTCACAGAATGGATCCTGAGAGATTCTGGCTGTGAATGGAAGTGGCAGAGTCACTTACAGCCTGAAGTGGACATCACCAGACGCTGGGTTTCATCCCTGGTGATGTTCTGCCAGGCCTCTACTGCAAATGTCTTCAGTTCCTGCTTGTTCTTGGGGCATTTTCCGTTCAGTTTTGTCTTCATCAAGTGAAATGCATGCTCAATCGGATTCAGGTCAGGTGATTGACTTGGCCATTGCATAACATTCCACTTATTTGCCTTAAAAAACTCTTTGGTTGCTTTTGCAAGTATGCTTCGGGTCATTGTCCATGTGCACTGTGAAGCGCTGTCCAATGAGTTCTGAAGTATTTGACTGAATATGAGCAGATAATATTGCCCAAAACACTTCAGAATTCATCCTGCTGCTTTTCTCAGCAGTCACATTATCAATAAATACAAGGGAACCAGTTCCATTGGCAGCCATACATGCCCACGCCATGACACTACCACCACCATGCTTCACTGATGAGGTGGTATGTTTTGGATCATGAGCAGTTCCTATCCTTCTCCATACTCTTCTCTTCCCATCACTCTGCTACATGTTGATCTTTGTCTCATCTGTCCATGGGATGTTGTTCCAGACCTGTAAAGGCTTTTTTAGATGTTGTTTGGCAAACTCTAATCTGGTCTTTCTGTTTTTGTGGCTCACCAGTGATTTACATCTTGTGGTGAACCCTCTATATTCACTCTTGTGAAGTCTTCTCTTGATTGTTGACTTTCACACATATACACCTACCTCCTGGAGAGTGTTCTTGATCTGGGCAACTGTTGTGAAGGGGTTTTTCTTCACCAGGGAAATATTTCTTCTGTCATCCACCATAGTTGTTTTCTGTAATCTTCCGGGTCTTTTGGTGTTGCTGAGCTCCCCGGTGCGTTCTTTCTTTTTAAGAATGTTCCAAACAGCTGATTTGGCCACACCTAATATTTTTGCTATCTCTCTGGTGGGTTTGTTTTGATTTTTCAGCTTAATGATGGCTTGCTTCACTGATAGTGGCAGCTCTTTGGATCTCATATTGAGAGTCGCCAGCAACAGACTCCAAATGCAAATGTCACACCTGGAATCTACTCCAGACCTTTTACCTGCTTAATTGATGAAATAACGAGGGAATAGCCAACTCCTGTCCAAGAAATAGCTTTTGAGTCGATTGTTCCATTACTTTTGGTCCCTTAAAAAGTGGGAGGCACATATAGAAACCGTTGTAATTCCTACACCGTTCACCTGATTTGGATGTAAATACCCTCAAATTAAAGCGGAAAGTCTGCCATTAAAGCATATCTTGTTTGCCCAAAATATGAGAATTGTGTCGATGTCCCAATATTTATGGACCTGACTGTATATATATATACACACACACACACACTCTAAAGCTCCTATACTGAAAAATGAAGAACAATGGACTTGAGCCTTAAAGGAAGATGTGCGTGGTCACTGTCATCCAGTCCCCAGTGTAGATCAGGTGGCCTCTGTTGAGCATAAGGTGCATCCTGGTAGACAGTTTGAAGAACAGGAGACTTGTTCCATTTTAAAACTGGCTTGATCTGGAACATCCTGGAAATTAACTGTGCAATTGTACTGCCTCAAAAGCTGGGATGTGGTATAGAGGGTCTAGAATAGTCATTAGGTCAATCCCACTTAGTTGACAGGTAAAATGTAGACAAGTTTGTAAAATGTAGACAAGGTCGACAGGCACAAATGGTCAAGACGGTCAAAAGGTCAACATGTTTTTTGGGTGTCATTTTGTATGTTTAACCATATCTAAGCACAAGTCGTGAAAACGTGTATGCTCGCCACGCTTGGCATAAGATGGCTCACACAGGTTACTATTCCTAGTCATAGTCCATGTGGATAGTAAATCAAGCAAAAGTTTAAAAAACACCCCCAAAACTTGACCATTTGTGTGATTAGGGGACTGTACTCCCAGGAATGCTGGGGCATGAGATGAATCCACTAGAAGTGCTCCTCACATGACAATGCTTAGACCTAGCAGGGGTCGGAATGCTGCTGTCGATATTCTGACCACCAACATCAGGATACCATCCCCTCTTAGAATGCACCTTTTTCTTCAAGCCCTTTGGCACTCACTCTTACCTATTATCTCTCTCTGATGTCTTCCCCTTCATTCGTTCTTCCCAGTTAACCTCCCACTCATACCCCTTTAGTTTGTAAGCTCTCACGAGCAGAGCCCACCTCCTTGTTCTCTTCCTCCACTCACCTTCTCCCCAGTGTGCTACTACACATGGCTGTCAGTGTTCCTTTCCGTCTGGTCACCCCAGGGCACAGGATCATGCATGACTTCTAATATCCGCAATAATGTGCAGCAAGGGCTGCAGCAAGCCCTAATCCCTGACAAAAGGAATAACCTCAATGATCTATAAAGCAATGACGTCAGTAGTGCTCAACGCTTATACACATTACACAGGAGACGTAGCTATACAATCAACCATTTTGCACCCAATCCAGCAATAATAGCAGAACATATAGGAATGGAATACAGTAGATGGGACATAAACCTCAGATAGGAAAGCAGGACACCCATACTTCTCTATGGTTCATTTCAGCTCTGAAATCTTGTGCATGTTAATTCAGCAGTGCATTTCTGGATCCAAGTTAAATCATTCCGGTTTGGAAAAACTGTAACAAAAGCACTTACTCATCCTGCAGTAGTTCAATGGCTATTCCTCTGGTGAAGTCAGGCTTGACCTACAGAGCCGACCATATGGAATCAGGCACATTAACCAGACAACTATTTACATGTGGACATAATCAAGCTACAATGGCCAACAAACACTGGGCCTTTCAGAGGTATACAATACAAAGAACAGAAAAAGGATAGTTGCAAGGTGCATTTGTCAAATATACGAGGGGTGTGCAATGCATAGGTAGAGTAGACACAATCTGGTTGTGATCTGTAATCTCTGACTAAAGTTCTTGTGAAATGTGAAGGCACAAAACCATATATAAGCAGCACATTCACTTCAGTCATGAAGTCGTTATAGAGCTAAACAGAGGCCATTGGAGAGCCATGATCTTCTACGACTACAAGAGTGGTTTGCAACAGCGGGAAACTTTTGCCCATCCGCGAGCTTCTTTTGGGGAGTAAGCACCATCCTGATCCACTGTGTTTGAGTGGTTTGCAGAATGTTGGCATGGGAGATAGACTCTGGAAGACGATGAGTGCTGCGGGTTACCTGTGTCCACCATCAAGAAGGACAATGTTGCTGCCGTGCGAGCCATGGTTTAAGTGGATTAGAAGATGACCATGGCCCAAATAGAGGAAATATGCATCTCATCAGGATCCATCTGCTTGATGCTCCATGAAAACCTTGGCCTGAGTAAGGTTTCTGCACGCTGGGTACACCATCAGCTGACTCTAGAGCAGGAGGCTCGGGTGACTTGGTGCTGGCCAGGTTTGATGGCTTTCACTCAAACTCTAGGAGATCATCAGTCACAACAAATCTACAGTTTCAACCCTTAGACCAAACAACAGCCCAGTGGACCCAAGTTGGAGGTGCGCTGCCACAGAAGTTCCAAAGATAGTGCAGCGTGGACAGCTGTTTTTGTGCAAAGACTGGTCATGTAGCTACCGTACCACTCATGCAGCAACACATCAGCACTGGGGACTGGTACATCAACCAGTGCCTGCCACACGTGCTGGAAGCCATGTCCAGGCGCCATCCAAGAACTTGCGTTCGTGGTATCCCTTCTCTATCACGACAATGTACCTGCCCACAATGCCAGGAAAGTGGTGGATTTTCAGATGTGTGGTATTCGTTTTTGAGTCACCAGAAGCTGCAGTGGAGACCTTCATCCAACATGTAGAAGACAAACCTGCTTAGGACTGGTGAAGCTGCTTCACCAAGTGGTTTGAGCGCATGCAACTTTGCACAGACTCCTCTGGTGAATACATTGAAAAAAAAAATGAATGTTCAGTTTGTAAATAGAGGATTTTGGTACTTACGGTTAATTCCATTTCTCTGAATCCACTCAGGGACACTGAAGAGTTCAGACAGCTGGGGTGTGAAGGATGCAGACCGGAGGTAGCACAATCTACAAAAAAAAAATAAAAAAATATGCACAGCCGGCTCCTCCCCATTCATGCCCCCTGATCCCTCCAGTTTGAAAAATTGACGGAGAGAAGAGGGAACATGAAAAACCAAACCCATACGGGAAGGAACCAACCGCACCAATACGTCAAACAGTAAACAAGAACTAAGAACATAAAACTGATTGAACTAAATTTATAAGAACACGCGGGCGTCCAGTGTCCCTGAGTAGATTCAGAGAAATGGATTTATCGGTAAGTACCAAAATCCTCTTTTCTCTTTCATCCACTAGGGGACACTGGAGAGTTCATACAGCTGGGGACGTCCCAAAGATACTCCCATGGGCGGGAGTGCTGTCCGAAGCTTGCAGAACCAAACGTCCAAACCTAGTATCCCTAGATGCAAAGGTATCAAACCTGTAGAATCGAGTGAACGTGTGTGCTGATGACCACGTTGCAGCTCTGCAAAGTTGGGTAGTGGAGGCTCCTCTAGCAGCATCCCATGAAGCAGCCACTGACCTGGTAGTATGAGCCCCTACCCGAAAAGGGACTCTCTTACCACTAGAGCAGGCTTTTTCAACCAGTGTGCCGTGGCACACTAGTGTGCCGCGACCAGTTGCAAGGTGTGCCGCGGAGCCAGAGCAGCTTCCTGCACCTTCAGAGTGAACTGTTGGCCCGGGCTCTTCTTAGAGGATTAGTCGTGCTCCGGCCGTGACCTGTGCCTTTAAGAGGCGGCGGTGTGATATCATAGGTCTCGGCCGCCACATCTCACCACCCAGCCAGCCCACCCGCCTGCATACATATCTTCCAGTTCCTGCCTGCATACACAGCTTTCCTTGCCCACCCACATCCACACCCTGCCCGTCTGCCCGCTGCTCAGTATTCGCAGCACTCCACTAAGAACAACCCCCACCACTGAGGGACAGGGAGGAGGACAGCTGACCGGTAGGGGCTAATATTTGTTATTTTATTTCTCCTGTGGGGAACAACAGGATTTATGTGGGGAGAATAAGGATTTATAGGGGGAACAATGTGAATAATTAATGTGGGGAGCAATGTGATTGTTTTTTCTGTGTAGGCCAATGTACGTTTGGATTTTTTTTTTTTACTGTGAGGGCCAATGTGTGTGTTTTTGTTTTTTTTTCTGTTGGGAACTTATGGTGTGCCTTGGCAATTTTAAAATATTGTTCGGTGTGCCGTGAGTGAAAAAGGGTTGAAAATCACTGCACTAGAGTGATAAGCCTATTGTATGGTTAGTCTTATCCATCTGGCCAAAGTTTGTTTAGAAGTCGGTCAGCCCTTCCTGGGACCATCATACAAGACAAACAAAGCGTCAGGCTTCCTAATGGGACTTGTAGCCTGTACATACACACAATGTCAAGTCCCCATCTGCCAATCCCTGGAAGGAGGTAACCACAATAGATTGGTTGATGTGGAAACCGGAAGCCACCTTAGGTAAAAACTCCGCTCTTGTACGAAGCTCCGCGCTCTCTTCATGAAAAACCAGGAAAGGACTTTTACACGATAGAGCCCCTAACTCTGAGACCCTCCTCGCTGATGCTAACGCCAGAAGCAAGGCTACTTTCCAGTTCAAGTATTTCAGATCAGCCTTTTCCAAAGGCTCGCAAACTGCCGATCTTAAAAATTCAAACACCAAATTTAAATCCCACGGAGCTGTAGGACGACAAAAAGGTGGTTGTATTCTTAACACGCCTTGCAAAAATGTCTGAACTTCCTGCAAGGACGCCAGACGTTGCTGAAAAAGGATAGAGAGGGCTGAGAACTGGACCTTCAAGGATCCCAATCTCAAACCACCATCCAAACCATCTTGGAGGAACCTCAAAAGCCTAGCAAGGCGGAACTCTCTGGAATTCCAACCCTTAGACTGGCACCAGTCCATGCACCTCTTCCAGATTCTATAGTAGTGTGCTGCAGTGACTGGTTTCCTTGCAGCTAACATGGTAGGAATAGCCGATCTCGGGATACCTCTGTCTCTTAGTATCCTGATCTCAAGAATCACGCCGTCACATGTAGATGGTTCAGGTCAGGGTGAAGGAATGGGCCTTGTGACAACAGGTCCACCCTCTGTGGCAGTCTCCAAGGATCTTCCACCAGGAGTCCCCTCAGGTCCGAGTACAACTCCTGCGAGGCCAGTCTGGTGCTATTAAAATGACCCACGCTCTTTCCCGTTTCACCTTCTTTAACACTCTCAGTAACAGGGAAGATGTACACTAGGTCGTAAACCCAGGGAATCGCCAATGCATCCACCACCTCTGCTGCTGGATCCCACGTCCTGGCCACATATCTTGGCAACTGATGGTTGTTCCGAGAGGCCATGAGATCTATTTGCGGTAGACCCCATCGTTGTATTACTGCCTCGAACACCTTGGGGTGTAGGTGCCACTCCCCTGGATGCATATCCTGACGACTGAGGTAGTCTCTGCTTCCCAATTTTTCACTCCCGGAATGAAGACTGATGACAGTATTATGTTGCGCTTTTCTGTCCAAGACAGAATCCTTGTGGCCTCTTTTAAAGCCATGCGGCTTTTTGTTCCTCCCTGACTATTTATGTACGCTGTCGCCGTGACATTGTCTGACTGCACTCTCACCGGCCGAGCCCATACTAGGTCTTCTGCTTGAAGAAGTGCATTGTAAATTGCTATTAGCGCCAGTACACTTATGGGGAGACTGCTCTTCTGTGGTGACCATCTTCCATGAAACTGATGGCTGTCCAATACTGATCACCATCCTCTGAGACTGGCATCTGTTGTCAAAATCTTCCAATCCCAGATTCCAAACCTCTTCCTTGCCGTAAGGTTTTTGTGGACCGACCACCAAACTGGTCTGGGGAGATAAGCGAATCCCTCAGTGAAGGAGGAAATGCATGCCTGCCCCCTGGGCAATCAGATTCAGCTGAAAAGATCTTGAATGTAGTCTGACATATTGGATCGCTTCGTAGGATGCTACCATCTTTCCTAGAAGGCGTACACACAGATGCAGAGAAACAGTCTGGTTTTGTAGAACCTGAAGTACCATTGCCTTGATGTCTCCAATCTTGTCTTCTGGGAGAAACACCTTCAATTGTACCGTATCTCGAATGAGGCCCAGAAATGTAATCCTCTGCGTTGGTTGCAGATTGGATTTCTTGAAATTTATGATCCAGCCGTGTTGAATCAGTAACTGATGAGTGCACTCACATCCCTGATCAACCAGTATTATCGTTATTCCTAACGATCTTAATTTCGCTACCATGACTGCCATTATCTTTGTGAATACTCTCGGGGCTGATGATAGGCCAAACGGTAAAGCTCTGAACTGGTAATGAGTCTTGCCCACTGCAAACCGTAAATAGGCTTGGTGTGGGGTCCAAATTGGGACATGGAGATACGAGTCCTTTATGTCCATCGACACCATGAACTCCCCTTGCTCCAGTTCCGCAATCACTGACTGTATAGATTCCATCTTGAATCTGTAAATAGTCATGAATTGATATAACACCTTTAAATTGAGGATTGGTCTGACTGACCCATCCGGCTTTGGCACTACAAAAAGATTTGAATAAAATCCCGTTCCTCTTTGAGAAGTCAGTACAGGCAAAATTACTTCCGTCTGAAGTAATTTTTGAATGGCTGTGTCCAATGCCTTTGCTTTTTGAGGGCATCGAGGAAGGCTTGTCGCAAAGAACGGACTGTGAGGTTGGTTCATAAATTCTATTTTGTAACCCTGGAAAATAATATTGTTGGTCCAGATGTTTGGTGAGGTTTTGGCCCAGATGTCCTGAAACCTTTCCAACCGTGCGCCTACCATAGGAGACCCGAGGTGAGCTGGGAGACAGTCATGCTATCGTCTAGTCAGCCGGTTCAGGGTCTTGTTTTCCGGCTGTTGACTGGGAACGGCCTCTGCCTCTGGTCCCACGAGCTTGACCACCAAAACCTCTTCCTCTAGCTCGAAAGGACTGAGACCTAAATTAATTAAACACTGGGCCAGAGTAATTTCTTCTGACTGGTGGCGTAGTCCTAGGATACGTAGTAGGCAGAAAAGTAGATTTCCCCGCTGTTGCCTGTCAAATCCACTTGTCCAATTCTGGTCCAAATAAAGTTTCCCCTACAAAGGGGATCGCCTCCACGACCTTCTTGGAATCAGAATCCACTTGCAATTCTGTGAGCCACAGAATCCTTCTGGCCGATATAGCCGAAGCCGAGATGCGCGACGCTATCCTCCTAGCTTCCTTTGTAGCTTGGCAAATGTATGTAGCCAACCTCACGGATATGTTCCGCTAATCGAACAATTTCTTCCTGGTTGTTATCCTCCACCACTGCCCGAACAATTTGACCGGCCCATGCTACGATAGCCTTATTAACCCAAGCACTGACAATCGTAGGTCTTTGTGATGCTCCTGCAGCCACAAAGATAGATTTTAGTGCCGTAGCCAACTTACGATCTGACACATCTTTTAATGTAGTCACATTAGGTATAGGTAAGATTGTCTTCTTAGACAGTCTAGCCAAGGAAGCATCCACTATAGGAGGGACCTCCCACTTAGACATAACAGCCTTGGGCGGTGAATAATTAGTCGTAAATATCTTGGGAATCTGCAAGCGTCTACCTGGCTGCGTCTATACTTCTCCCACTTGGTCCTGGAGAGTCTGAGTAATCGGAAAAACTGATGTTTGCGGTTTCTGAGACACAAAAAGATCAAAGACCTCAGGTTCCTTTACCTCCTCTTCTTTGACGTTAAGGACCTGTTTAACCGCTTCAATAAGGGATTCTAACCCCTTGACCTCAGCGTCCTCTTCCGGAGGACTGACGTTAATTATTTCCACAACTGACTCTTCCTCCTCATCATCTATGAGACCCTCTTCTTCTTCCGACTTCTCTTGTAGGATAGGGAGGGGTCTCTTTACTGCTTCACGCACATTCTTTCCTACCTGTGCAGGCGGAGTTATTCTAATAAAAAACTACTCCATAGTCTAGGAAAAACAAGCAGCCCATTCCAAATGTTGTCTGCAGGATTCTGCCATTTCCTTAGAAATATCTGCTAGGGCATGTTCCCATCACCCGGACGGACCACTGCTCCCAGATGGAGCGTCCATTCCCAAACATGCGTCGCGCTCCCCGGAGCCGCCAACATTAGTGAACTTTTTTCCACATTTTGAGCAAACATAGCAAGTCTTTGTGGTCTTGGTTGGTGCTTTAGACATGTTATAGACACACACACCAATCAGCAGTACTTTCACCCTATTAGAGTAGGAGGAGAAAGACTGTAGGAAGGAATGAACACGGAGTCACAGCTGGAAAAATAAGATTTTACTCACCGGTAAATCTATTTCTCGTAGTCCGTAGTGGATGCTGGGACTCCGTAAGGACCATGGGGAATAGCGGCTCCGCAGGAGACTGGGCACAACTAAAGAAAGCTTTAGGACTACCTGGTGTGCACTGGCTCCTCCCACTATGACCCTCCTCCAGACCTCAGTTAGGATACTGTGCCCGGAAGAGCTGACACAATAAGGAAGGATTTTGAATCCCGGGTAAGACTCATACCAGCCACACCAATCACACCGTATAACTCGTGATACTATACCCAGTTAACCGTATGAACAATAACTGAGCCTCTCAACAGATGGCTCAACAATAACCCTTTAGTTAAACAATAACTATATACAAGTATTGCAGACAATCCGCACTTGGGATGGGCGCCCAGCATCCACTACGGACTACGAGAAATAGATTTACCGGTGAGTAAAATCTTATTTTCTCTGACGTCCTAAGTGGATGCTGGGACTCCGTAAGGACCATGGGGATTATACCAAAGCTCCCAAACGGGCGGGAGAGTGCGGATGACTCTGCAGCACCGAATGGGCAAACTCTAGGTCCTCCTCAGCCAGGGTGTCAAACTTGTAGAATTTAGCAAATGTGTTTGACCCCGACCAAGTAGCTGCTCGGCAAAGTTGTAGAGCCGAGACCCCTCGGGCAGCCGCCCAAGAAGAGCCCACTTTCCTTGTGGAATGGGCTTTTACTGATTTAGGATGCGGCAATCCAGCCGCAGAATGTGCAAGCTGAATCATACTACAGATCCAGCGAGCAATAGTCTGCTTTGAAGCAGGTGCACCCAACTTGTTGGGTGCATACAGGATAAACAACGAGTCAGTTTTCCTGACACTAGCTGTCCTGGAAACATAAATTCTCAGGGCCCTGACTACGTCCAACAACTTGGAAGCCTCCAAGTCTTCAGTAGCCGCAGGCACCACGATAGGTTGGTTCAAATGAAAAGCTGATACCACCTTAGGGAGAAACTGGGGATGAGTCCTCAATTCTGCCCTATCCATATGAAAAATCAGATAAGGGCTTTTACATGACAAAGCCGCCAATTCTGACACACGCCTGGCCGAAGCCAGGGCCAACAGCATGACCACTTTCCACGTGAGATATTTTAATTTTACGGTTTTAAGTGGCTCAAACCAATGTGACTTTAGGAAATCCAACACCACGTTGAGATCCAAAAGGTGCCACTGGAGGCACAAAAGGGGGGCTGAATATGCAGCACTCCCTTAACAAAAGTCTGAACTTCAGGTAGTGAAGCCAGTTCTCTCTGGAAGAAAATCGATAGAGCCCGAAATCTGGACCTTAATGGAACCTAATTTTAGGCCCATAGTCACCCCTGACTGTAGGAAGTGCAGAAAACGGCCCAGCTGAAATTCCTCCGTTGGGGCCTTCAAACGCAGCTGCGGTAAGTCTTGGAACAGACAGGGCCCCTGCTGCAGCAGGTCCTGTCTGAGCGGCAGAGGCCATGGGTCCTCTGAGATCATTTCTTGAAGTTCCGGGTACCAAGCTCTTCTTGGCCAATCCGGAACAATGAGTATAGTTCTTACTCCTCTTCTCCTTATTATCCTCAGTACCTTGGGTATGAGAGGAAGCGGAGGGAACACATAAACCGACCGGTACACCCACGGTGTCACTAGAGCGTCCACAGCTATCGCCTGAGGGTCTCTTGACCTGGCGGAATATCTTTCTAGCTTTTTGTTTAGGCGGGACGCCATCATGTCCACCTGTGGCCTTTCCCAACGGTTTACAATCAGTTGGAAGACTTCTGGATGAAGTCCCCACTCTTCCGGGTGGAGGTCGTGCCTGCTGAGGAAGTCTGCTTCCCAGTTGTCCACTCCCGGAATGAACACTGCTGACCGTGCTAACACGTGATTTTCCGCCCATCGGAGAATCCTTGTGGCTTCTGCCATCGCCGTCCTGCTTCTTGTGCCGCCCTGTCGGTTTACATGGGCGACTGCCGTGATGTTGTCTGACTGGATCAGTATCGGCTGGTTTTGAAGCAGGGGTTTTGCCTGACTTAGGGCATTGTAAATGGCCCTCAGTTCCAGAATATTTATGTGTAGGGAAGTCTCCTGACTCGACCATAGTCCTTGGAAGTTTCTTCCCTGTGTGACTGCCCCCCAGCCTCGAAGGCTGGCATCCGTGGTCACCAGGACCCAGTCCTGTATGCCGAATCTGCGGCCCTCTTGAAGATGAGCACTTTGCAGCCACCACAGCAGAGACACCCTGGTCCTTGGAGACAGGGTTATCAGCCGATGCATCTGAAGACGCGATCCGGACCACTTGTCCAACAGATCCCACTGAAAGATCCTTGCATGGAACCTGCCGAATGGAATTACTTTGTAGGAAGCTACCATTTTTCCCAGGACTCGCGTGTAGTGATGCACCGACACCTGTTTTGGTTTCAGGAGGCCTCTGACTAGAGATGACAGCTCCTTGGCTTTCTCCTCCGGGAGAAACACTTTTTTTCTGTTCTGTGTCCAGAACCATCCCCAGGAACAGTAGACGTGTCGTAGGGACGAGCTGTGACTTTGGAATATTTAGAATCCAACCGTGCTGTTGTAGCACCTCCCGAGATAGTGCTACCCCGACCAACAACTGCTCCCTGGACCTCGCCTTTATCAGGAGATCGTCCAAGTACGGGATAATTAAAACTCCCTTTTTTCGAAGGAGTATCATCATTTCGGCCATTACCTTGGTAAATACCCTCGGTGCCGTGGACAGACCAAACGGCAACGTCTGGAATTGGTAATGACAATCCTGTACCACAAATCTGAGGTACTCCTGGTGATGATGGTAAATGGGGACATGCAGGTAAGCATCCTTGATGTCCAGTGATACCATGTAATCCCCCTCGTCCAGGCTTGAAATAACCGCCCTGAGCGATTCCATCTTGTACTTGAATCTTTTTATATATGTGTTCAAGGATTTCAAATTTAAAATGGGTCTCACCGAACCGTCCGGTTTCGGTACCACAAACATTGTGGAATAGTAACCCCGTCCTTGTTGAAGGAGGGGCACCTTGACTATCACCTGCTGGGAATACAGCTTGTGAATTGCCTCTAGCACTGCCTTCCTGCCTGAGGGAGTTGTTGGCAAGGCAGATTTGAGGAAACGGCGGGGGGGAGACGTCTCGAATTCCAGCTTGTACCCCTGAGATACTACTTGAAGGATCCAGGGATCCACCCGTGAGCGAGCCCACTGATTGCTGAAGTTTTTGAGACGGGCCCCCACCGTACCTGGCTCCGCCTGTGGAGCCCCAGCGTCATGCGGTGGACTTGGAGGAAGCGGGGGAGGACTTTTGCTCCTGGGAACTGGCTGCATGCTGCAGCTTTTTCCCTCTACCTCTGCCTCTGGGCAGAAAGGACGCGCCTTTAAACCGCTTGCCTTTCTGGGGCCGAAAGGACTGTACCTGATAATACGGTGCTTTCTTTGGCTGTGAGGGAACATGGGGTAAAAATGCTGACTTCCCAGCTGTTGCTGTGGAAACGAGGTCCGAGGGACCATCCCCGAACAACTCCTCACCCTTATAAGGCAAAACTTCCATGTGCCTTTTAGAATCTGCATCACCCGTCCACTGCCGAGTCCATAATCCTCTCCTGGCAGAAATGGACATTGCACTTATTTTAGATGCCAGCCGGCAAATATCCCTCTGTGCATCTCTCATGTATAAGACTGCGTCTTTAATATGCTCTATGGTTAGCAATATAGTGTCCCTGTCTAGGGTATCAATATTTTCCGACAGGGAATCTGACCACGCAGCTGCAGCACTGCACATCCATGCTGAAGCAATAGCTGGTCTCAGTATAATACCTGTGTGAGTATATACAGACTTCAGGATAGCCTCCTGCTTTCTATGAGCAGGCTCCTTTAGGGCGGCCGTATCCGGAGACGGTAGTGCCACCTTCTTTGACAGGCGTGTGAGCGCCTTGTCCACCCTAGGGGATGTTTCCCAACGTGACCTATCCTCTGGCGGGAAAGGGTACGTCATTAGTAACCTTTTAGAAATTACCAGTTTCTTATCGGGGGAAGCCCACGTTTCTTTACACACTTCATTTAATTCCTCAGATGGGGGAAAAACCAATGGTAGATTTTTATCCCCAAACATAATACCCTTTTTTGTGGTACCTGGGGTAACATCAGAAATGTGCAACACATTTTTCATTGCCTCAATCATGTAACGTGTGGCCCTATTGGAAGTTACATTAGTCTCATCGTCGTCGACACTGGATTCAGTATCCGTGTCGACATCTGTGTCTGCCATCTGAGGTAGCGGGCATTTTAGAGCCCCTGATGGCTTCTGAGACAGCTGGGCAGGCACGAGCTGAGAAGCCGGCTGTCCCACATCTGCTATGTCGTCAAACCTTTTATGTAAGGAGTTGACACTTTCACGTAATTCCTTCCACAAGTCCATCCACTCAGGTGTCGGCCCCGCAGGGGGTGACATTACATTTATCGGCATCTGCTCCGCCTCCACATAAGCCTCCTCATCAAACATGTCGACACACCGCACACACACAGGGAATGCTCTGACTGAGGACAGGACCCCACAAAGTCCTTTGGGGAGACAGAGAGAGAGAGTATGCCAGCACACACCAGAGCGCTATATATACACAGGGATTAACACTATAACTGAGTGATTTCCCTTATAGCTGCTTATATGTATACTACTGCGCCTAAATTTAGTGCCCCCCCTCTCTTTTTTACCCTTTGTAGTCTTGAAACTGCAGGGGAGAGCCTGGGAGCAATCCTTCCAGCGGAGCTGTGAGGGGAAAATGGCGCCAGTGTGCTGAGGGAGATAGCTCCGCCCCTTTTCCGGCGGACTTCTCCCGCTTTTTTATAGATATCTGGCAGGGGTATTTTTCACATATATAGCCTCTAGGACTATATTATGTGATATTTTTTTTCTAGGAGCTCAGTAGAGCCCCTAGTGTGCATCCAGCTCAGCCGGGCACAAGATTCTAACTGAGGTCTGGAGGAGGGTCATAGTGGGAGGAGCCAGTGCACACCAGGTAGTCCTAAAGCTTTCTTTAGTTGTGCCCAGTCTCCTGCGGAGCCGCTATTCCCCATGGTCCTTACAGAGTCCCAGCATCCACTTAGGACGTCAGAGAAAATATAATATCTAAGAATTAAAAATAAAAACAAAAAAATTCTACCCGCCTGACGTTTACCAACCCTAACTGTTGAAACAGTATTTGTTGCTCCTCATCCGCAGGACCTGTCAGCAGTATCCTATAGAAGAAAAAATAAGAATTTACTTACCGATAATTCTATTTCTCATAGTCCGTAGTGGATGCTGGGGACTCCGAAAGGACCATGGGGAATAGCGGCTCCGCAGGAGACTGGGCACAAAAGTAAAAAGCTTTAGGACTACCTGGTGTGCACTGGCTCCTCCCCCTATGACCCTCCTCCAAGCCTCAGTTAGGATACTGTGCCCGGACGAGCGTACACAATAAGGAAGGATTTTGAATCCCGGGTAAGACTCATACCAGCCACACCAATCACACCGTACAACTTGTGATCTGAACCCAGTTAACAGCATGATAACAGAAGGAGCCTCTGAAAAGATGGCTCACAACAACAATAACCCGATTTTTGTAACAATAACTATGTACAAGTAATGCAGACAATCCGCACTTGGGATGAGCGCCCAGCATCCACTACGGACTATGAGAAATAGAATTATCGGTAAGTAAATTCTTATTTTCTCTAACGTCCTAGTGGATGCTGGGGACTCCGAAAGGACCATGGGGATTATACCAAAGCTCCCAAACGGGCGGGAGAGTGCGGATGACTCTGCAGCACCGAATGAGAGAACTCCAGGTCCTCCTCAGCCAGGGTATCAAATTTGTAGAATTTAGCAAACGTGTTTGCCCCTGACCAAGTAGCTGCTCGGCAAAGTTGTAGAGCCGAGACCCCTCGGGCAGCCGCCCAAGATGAGCCCACTTTCCGTGTGGAATGGGCTTTTACAGATTTTGGCTGTGGCAGGCCTGCCACAGAATGTGCAAGCTGAATTGTACTACAAATCCAACGAGCAATCGTCTGCTTAGAAGCAGGAGCACCCAGCTTGTTGGGTGCATACAGGATAAACAGCGAATCAGATTTTCTGACTCCAGCCGTCCTGGAAAATAAGAATTTACTCACCGGTAATTCTGTTTCTCGTAGTCCGTAGTGGATGCTGGGAACTCCGTAAGGACCATGGGGGGGGATAGCGGGCTCCGAAGGAGGCTGGGCACTCTAGAAAGATCTTAGACTACCTGGTGTGCACTGGCTCCTCCCACTATGACCCTCCTCCAAGCCTCAGTTAGGTACTGTGCCCGGACGAGCGTACACAATAAGGAAGGATTTTGAATCCCGGGTAAGACTCATACCAGCCACACCAATCACACCGAACAACTCGTGATATGAAACCCAGTTAACAGTATGAAACGATAGAGCCTCTCAACAGACGGCTCAACAATAACCCGATTTAGTTAACAATAACTATGTACAAGTATTGCAGATAGACCGCACTTGGGATGGGCGCCCAGCATCCACTACGGACTACGAGAAACAGAATTACCGGTGAGTAAATTCTTATTTTCTCTAACGTCCTAGTGGATGCTGGGAACTCCGTAAGGACCATGGGGATTATACCAAAGCTCCCAAACGGGCGGGAGAGTGCGGATGACTCTGCAGCACCGAATGAGAGAACTCCAGGTCCTCCTCAGCCAGGGTATCAAATTTATAGAATTTTGCAAACGTGTTTGCCCCTGACCAAGTAGCTGCTCGGCAAAGTTGTAAAGCCGAGACCCCTCGGGCAGCCGCCCAAGATGAGCCCACCTTCCTTGTGGAATGGGCATTGACAGATTTAGGCTGTGGCAGGCCTGCCACAGTATGTGCAAGCTGAATTGTACTACAAATCCAACGAGCAATAGTCTGCTTAGAAGCAGGAGCACCCAGCTTGTTGGGTGCATATAGGATAAACAGCGAGTCAGATTTTCTGACTCCAGCCGTCCTGGAAACATATATTTGCAGGGCCCTGACAACGTCTAGCAACTTGGAGTCCTCCAAATCCTTAGTAGCCGCAGGCACCACAATAGGCTGGTTCAGGTGAAACGCTGACACCACCTTAGGGAGAAACTGGGGACGAGTCCTCAATTCTGCCCTATCCATATGAAAAATCAGATAAGGGCTTTTACATGATAAAGCCGCCAATTCTGACACTCGCCTGGCTGATGCCAAGGCCAATAACATGACCACTTTCCACGTGAGATATTTCAGATCCACGGTTTTTAGTGGCTCAAACCAATGTGATTTCAAGAAATTCAACATCACGTTGAGATCCCACGGTGCCACAGGAGGCACAAATGGGGGCTGAATATGCAGCACTCCTTTCACAAATGTCTGAACTTCAGGTACTGAAGCTAGTTCCTTTTGAAAGAAAATCGACAGAGCCGAGATCTGTACTTTAATGGAGCCTAGTTTTAGGCCCATATTCACTCCTGCTTGCAGGAAATGTAGAAATCGACCCAGTTGAAATTCCTCTGTTGGGGCCTTTTTGGCCTCGCACCATGCAACATATTTCCGCCATATGCGGTGATAATGTTTTGCCGTAACATCTTTCCTGGCTTTAATAAGCGTAGGAATGACTTCCTCCGGAATGCCCTTTTCCTTCAGGATCCGGCGTTCAACCGCCATGCCGTCAAACGCAGCCGCGGTAAGTCTTGGAACAGGCAGGGGCCCTGCTGTAGCAGGTCCTGTCTGAGCGGCAGGGACCAAGGGTCCTCTGAGATCATCTCTTGAAGTTCCGGGTACCACGCTCTTCTTGGCCAATCCGGAACCACGAGAATTGTGTTTACTCCTCGCTTTCTTATTATTCTCAGTACCTTTGGTATGAGAGGTAGAGGAGGGAACACATATACTGACCGGTACACCCACGGTGTCACTAGGGCGTCCACCGCTATCGCCTGAGGGTCTCTTGACCTGGCGCAATACTTCTCTAGTTTTTTGTTTATGCGGGACGCCATCATGTCCACCTGTGGACGACCCCATTGATTTACAATCATTTTGAAGACTTCTGGATGAAGTCCCCACTCTCCCGGGTGGAGGTCGTGCCTGCTGAGAAAGTCTGCTTCCCAGTTGTCCACTCCCGGGATGAACACTGCTGACAGTGCTAGTACATGATTCTCCGCCCATCGGAGAATTTTTGTGGCTTCTGCCATCGCTGTCCTGCTTCTTGTGCCGCCTTGTCGATTCACATGGGCGACTGCCGTGATGTTGTCTGACTGGATCAGCACCGGCTGGTGTAGAAGCAGGGATTTTGCTTGACTTAGGGCATTGTAAATGGCCCTTAGTTCCAGAATATTTATGTGAAGGGCAGTCTCCTGACTTGACCATAGTCCCTGGAAATTTCTTCCCTTTGTGACTGCCCCCCAGCCCCGTAGGCTGGCATCCGTGGTCACCAGGACCCAGTCCTGTATGCCGAATCTGCGGCCCTCCAGAAGATGAGCACTGTTCAGCCACCACAGAAGAGACACCCTGGTTCGTGGAGACAGGGTTATTAAACGATGCATCTGAAGATGCGATCCGGACCACTTGTCCAACAGGTTCCACTGAAAGATTCTGGCATGGAACCTGCCGAATGGAATTGCTTCGTAAGAAGCTACCATCTTTCCCAGGACCCGCGTGCAGTGATGCACCGATACCTGTTTTGGTTTTAGGAGGTCTCTGACTAGAGAAGACAACTCCCTGGCTTTCTCCTCCGGGAGAAACACTTTTTTCTGGGCCGTGTCCAGAATCATTCCCAGGAACATTAGACGTGTCGTGGGGACCAGCTGTGACTTTGGGATATTCAGAATCCAACCGTGCTGGCTCAGCACTTCCTGAGATAGTGCTACTCCCACTAACAACTGTTCCTTGGATCGTGCCTTTATTAGGAGATCGTCCAAGTATGGGATAATTAAAACTCCCTTTTTTCGAAGGAGTATCATCATTTCCGCCATAACCTTGGTAAATACCCTCGGTGCCGTGGAGAGTCCAAACGGCAGCGTCTGGAATTGGTAATGGCAATCCTGTACCACAAATCTGAGGTACTCCTGGTGAGAATTGTAAATGGGGACATGCAGGTAAGCATCCTTGATGTCCAGGGATACCATGTAATCCCCCTCGTCCAGGCTTGCAATAACCGCCCTGAGCGATTCCATCTTGAACTTGAATTTTTTTATGTATGTGTTCAAGGACTTCAAATTTAGAATGGGTCTCACCGAACCGTCCGGTTTCGGTACCACAAATAGTGTGGAATAGTAACCCCGGCCTTGTTGAAGTAGGGGTACCTTGATTATCACCTGCTGGGAATACAGCTTGTGAATTGCCGCTAGCACTGCCTCCCTGTCTGAGGGAGCAATCGGCAAGGCGGATTTTAGGAAACGGCGGGGTGGAATCGCCTCGAATTCCAGCCTGTATCCCTGAGATACTATTTGAAGGATCCAGGGATCTACCTGTGAGCGAACCCACTGATCGCTGAAATTCCTGAGGCGGGCCCCCACCGTACCTGGCTCCGCTTGTGAAGCCCCACCGTCATGCGGCGGACTTGGAAGAGGAAGCGGGGGAGGACTTTTGTTCCTGGGAACCTGCTGTTTGCTGCAGCCTTTTTCCCCTGCCTCTGCCTCTAGACAGAAAAGACCCTCCTTTTCCCCGCTTATTTTTCTGGGATCGAAAGGACTGAACCTGATAAAATGGCGCCTTCTTAGGCTGTGAGGGGACATGGGGTAAAAATGCTGACTTCCCAGACGTTGCTGTGGAAACTAGGTCGGAGAGACCATCCCCAAATAATTCCTCCCCTTTATAAGGCAAAACTTCCATGTGCCTTTTGGAATCTGCATCTCCAGTCCACTGGCGAGTCCATAAGCATCTCCTAGCAGAGATAGATAGTGCACTTACTTTAGATGCCAGCCGGCAGATTTCCCTCTGTGCATCTCTCATGTATAAGACTGAGTCTTTGATATGGTCAATTGTTAACAGGATCGTGTCTCTGTCTAGTGTGTCAATATTTTCTGACAGGTTATCTGACCATGCAGCGGCAGCACTGCACATCCAAGCTGACGCAATTGCTGGTCTGAGTATAATGCCTGAGTGTGTATATACAGACTTCAGGATCGCCTCCTGCCTTCTATCAGCAGGTTCCTTAAGGGCGGCCGTATCCTGGGACGGTAGTGCCACCTTTTTTGACAAACGTGTGAGCGCTTTATCCACCCTCGGGGGTGTTTCCCAACGTAACCTATCCTCTGGCGGGAAAGGGAACGCCATTAGTAATTTCTTAGGAATCACCAATTTCTTATCAGGGGAAGCCCACGCTTCTTCACACACTTCATTTAATTCATCTGACGGGGGAAAAACTACAGGTAGTTTTTTCTCCCCAAACATAATACCCTTTTTTGTGGTACCTGGATGTAAATCAGAAATATTTAACACCTCTTTCATTGCCTCAATCATGCAGCGAATGGCCTTAACGGGCATTAAATTTGACTCATCGTCGTCGACACTGGCGTCAGTATCCGTGTCGACATCTACTTGTGCCACCTGAGATAACGGGCGTTTTAGAGCCCCTGATGACTTTTGAGACCCTTGGACCGGCACGAGCTGAAGACTCGGCTGTCCCACAGTCGGCATGTCGTCAAATTTTTTATGTAAGGAGTCTATACGTGCACTCATTTCTTGCCATAATACCATCCACTCCGGTGTCTGCCCCGCAGGGGGTGACATCTCTGCTAAAGGCATCTGCTCCCCCTCCACATCATTATCCTCCTCAAACATGTCGACACAGCCGTACCGACACACTCCACACACACAGGGAATGCTCAAATAGAGGACAGGACCCACAAAAGCCCTTTGGGGGGACAGAGTAAGAGTATGCCAGCACACACCAGAGCGCTATATATATACAGGGACTAACTGAGTTATGTCCCTAATAGCTGCTTATACTGTATACAGTGCCAATTTAGTGCCCCCCCTCTCTTTTTCCCTCTTACTGTATTGTAGAAATGCAGGGAAGAGCCAGGGAGCTTCCTTCCAGCCGAGCTGTGAGGGAAAAATGGCGCCAGTGTGCTGAGGAGATAGGCTCCGCCCCTTTTTCGCGGCCTATTCTCCCGCTTATTTTGGGATTCTGGCAGGGGTATTTACCTCATATATAGCCCCAGGGGCTATATATTGAGGTATTTTAGCCAGCCAAGGTGTTTTTATTGCTGCCTCAGAGCGCCCCCCCCCAGCGCTCTGCACCCTCAGTGACCGGAGTGTGAAGTGTGTATGAGGAGCAATGGCGCACAGCTGCAGTGCTGTGCGCTACCTTGGTGAAGACAGGATGTCTTCATGCCGCCGATTTTCCGGACCATCTTCCTGCTTCTGGCTCTGTAAGGGGGACGGCGGCGCGGCTCCGGGACCGAACATCAAGGCTGGGCCTGCGGTCGATCCCTCTGGAGCTAATGGTGTCCAGTAGCCTAAGAAGCCCAATCCGGCTGCAAGCAGGCGAGTTCGCTTCTTCTCCCCTTAGTCCCTCGCTGCAGTGAGCCTGTTGCCAGCAGGTCTCACTGAAAAAAAAAAAATTCTAAGACTATAACTTTCTAAGAGCTCAGGAGAGCCCCTAGTGTGCATCCAACCTCGGCCGGGCACGAAATCTAACTGAGGCTTGGAGGAGGGTCATAGTGGGAGGAGCCAGTGCACACCAGGTAGTCTAAGATCTTTCTAGAGTGCCCAGCCTCCTTCGGAGCCCGCTATCCCCCCCCATGGTCCTTACGGAGTTCCCAGCATCCACTAGGACGTTAGAGAAACATATATTTTCAGGGCCCTGACTACGTCCAGCGACTTGGAATCCTCCAAGTCCCTAGTAGCCGCAGGCACCACAATAGGCTGGTTTAAGTGAAAAGCTGAAACCACCTTAGGGAGAAATTGAGGACGAGTCCTCAATTCTGCCCTGTCCGTATGAAAAATTAGGTAAGGGCTTTTATAGGATAAAGCCGCCAATTCTGAGACACGCCTGGCTGAAGCCAGGGCTAACAGCATTACCACTTTCCATGTGAGATATTTTAAGTCCACAGTGGTGAGTGGTTCAAACCAATGTGATTTTAGGAATCCCAAAACTACATTGAGATCCCAAGGTGCCACTGGAGGCACAAAAGGAGGCTGTATATGCAGTACTCCCTTGACAAACGTCTGAACTTCAGGAACAGAAGCCAGTTCTTTTTGGAAGAATATTGACAGGGCCGAAATTTGAACCTTAATGGACCCCAATTTGAGGCCCATAGACAGTCCTGTTTGCAGGAAATGCAGGAAACGACCCAGTTGAAATTCCTCTGTAGGGGCCTTCCTGGCCTCGCACCACGCAACATATTTACGCCAAATACGGTGATAATGTTGTACGGTTACATCCTTCCTGGCTTTGATCAGGGTAGGGATGACTTCATCCGGAATGCCTTTTTCCTTCAGGATCCGGCGTTCAACCGCCATGCCGTCAAACGCAGCCGCGGTAAGTCTTGGAACAGACATGGTCCCTGCTGGAGCAGGTCCTTTCTTAGAGGTAGAGGCCACGGGTCTTCCGTGAGCATCTCTTGAATTTCCGGGTACCAAGTCCTTCTTGGCCAATCCGGAGCCACGAGTATAGTCTTTACTCCTCTCCTTCTTATGATTCTCAGTACTTTTGGTATGAGAGGAAGAGGAGGGAACACATACACTGACTGGTACACCCACGGTGTTACCAGAGCGTCCACAGCTATTGCCTGAGGGTCCCTTGACCTGGCGCAATATCTGTCCAGTTTTTTGTTGAGGCGGGACGCCATCATGTCCACCTTTGGTTTTTCCCAACGGTTCACAATCATGTGGAAGACTTCTGGATGAAGTCCCCACTCCCCCGGGTGAAGATCGTGTCTGCTGAGGAAGTCTGCTTCCCAGTTGTCCACTCCCGGAATGAACACTGCTGACAGTGCTATCACGTGATTCTCCGCCCATCGGAGAATCCTTGTGGCTTCTGCCATTACCATCCTGCTTCTTGTGCCGCCCTGTCGGTTTACATGGGCGACCGCCGTGATGTTGTCTGACTGAATCAGCACCGGCTGGTTTTGAAGCAGGGGTTTTGCTTGACTTAGGGCATTGTAAATGGCCCTTAGTTCCAGAATATTTATGTGTAGGGAAGTCTCCTGACTCGACCATTGTCCTTGGAAGTTTCTTCCCTGAGTGACTGCCCCCTAACCTCGGAGGCTTGCATCCGTGGTCACCAGGACCCAGTCCTGTATGCCGAATCTGCGTCCCTCGAGGAGATGAGCACTCTGCAGCCACCACAGCAGAGACACCCTGGCCCTCGGGGACAGGGTGATCAGCTGATGCATCTGAAGATGCGATCCGGACCACTTGTCTAACAGATCCCATTGAAAGATCCTTGCATGGAACCTGCCGAAGGGAATTGCTTCGTAAGAAGCTACCATCTTTCCCAGGACTCGCGTGCAGTGATGCACCGACACCTGTTTTGGTTTTAGGAGGTCTCTGACCAGAGATGACAACTCCTTGGCCTTCTCCTCCGGGAGAAACACCTTTCATCTGTTCTGTGTCCAGAATCATACCCAAGAACAGCAGACGCGTCGTAGGAACCAGCTGCGACTTTGGGATATTCAGAATCCAGCCGTGCTGTTGTAGCACTTCCTGAGATAGTGCTACTCCGACCAACAACTGCTCCATGGACCTCGCCTTTATAAGGAGATCGTCCAAGTACGGGATAATTATAACTCCCTTCTTTCGAAGGAGTATCATAATTTCGGCCATTACCTTGGTAAATACCCTCGGTGCCGTGGACAGACCAAACGGCAACGTCTGGAATTGGTAATGGCAGTCCTGTACCACAAATCGGAGGTACTCCTGGTGAGGTGGGTAAATGGGGACATGTAAGTAAGCATCCTTGATGTCCAGTGATACCATATAATCCCCCTCTTCCAGGCTTGCAATAACCGCCCTGAGCGATTCCATTTTGAACTTGAACTTCCTTATATAAGTGTTCAAGGATTTCAAATTTAGAATGGGTCTCACCGAACCGTCTGGTTTCGGTACCACAAACATTGTGGAATAGTAACCCCGTCCCTGTTGAAGGAGGGGAACTTTGATTATCACCTGCTGGAGGTACAGCTTGTGAATTGCCGCCAGTACTACCTCCCTGTCCTTGGGAGTAGCTGGCAAGGCTGATTTGAGGAATCGGCGAGGGGGAGACGCCTCGAACTCCAGCTTGTATCCCTGAGATACCACTTGTAGAACCCAGAGATCCACCTGTAAGCAAACCCACTGGTCGCTGAAGTTCCGGAGACGGGCCCCCACCGCACCTGGCTCCACCTGTGGAGCCCCAGCGTCATGCGGTGGACTTAGTGGAAGCAGGGGAGGATTTTCGTTCCTGGGAACTGGCTGTCTGGTGCAGCTTTTTCCCTCTACCCCTGCCTCTGGGCAGAAAGGACGCGCCTCTGACCCGCTTGCCTTTCTGAGGCCGAAAGGACTGTACTTGATAATACGGTGCTTTCTTAGGCTGTGAGGGAACCTGAGGTAAAAAAGTCGACTTCCCAGCTGTTGCTGTGGATACGAGGTCCGAGAGACCGTCCCCAAACAATTCCTCACCCTTATAAGGCAAAACCTCCATGTGCCTTTTAGAATCAGCATCACCTGTCCACTGCCGAGTCCATAATACTCTCCTGGCAGAAATGGACATTGCATTATTTCTAGATGCCAGCCGGCAAATGTCCCTCTGTGCATCCCTCATATATAAGACTACGTCTTTAATATGCTCTATGGTTAGCAAAATAGTGTCCCTGTCAAGGGAATCAATGTTATCAGACAGGGAATCAGACCATGCTGCTGCAGCACTGCACATCCATGCTAAAGCAATAGCAGGTCTCAGTATAGTACCTGAGTGTGTATACACAGACTTCAGGATAGCCTCCTGCTTTCTATCTGCAGGCTCCTTTAAGGCGGCCGTATCCTGAGACGGCAGTGCCACCTTTTTTGATAAGCGTGTGAGCGCCTTGTCCACCCTAGGGGATGTCTCCCAGCGTAACCTATCCGTTGGCGGGAAAGGGTACGCCATTAGTAACCGCTTAGAAATCACTAGTTTCTTATCTGGGGAACCCCACGCTTCTTCACACAATTCATTTAACTCATCAGATGGGGGAAAAGTCACTGGCTGCTTTTTCTCCCCAAACATAATACCCTTTTTTGTGGTAACCGGGTTAATGTCAGAAATGTGCAACACATTTTTCATTGCCGTAATCATGCATCGGATGGCCCTTGTGGATTGTACATTTGTCTCATCCTCGTCGACACTGGAGTCAGACTCCGTGTCGACATCTGTGTCTGCCATCTGAGGTAGCGGGCGTTTTTGAGCCCCTGATGGCCTCTGAGATGCCCGGGCAGGCGCTGGCTGAGATGCTGGCTGTCCCAAAGCTGCGTCATCGAACCTTTTATGCAAGGAGTTGACACTGTCGGTTAATACCTTCCACATATCCATCCACTCTGGTGTCGGCCCCGCAGGGGGCGACATCACACTTATCGGCACCTGCTCCGCCTCCACGTAAGCGTCCTCATCAAACATGTCGACACAGCCATACCGACACACCGCACACACACACACAGGGAATGCTCTGACTGAGGACAGGACCCCACAAAGTCCTTTGGGGAGACAGAGAGA
Source organism: Pseudophryne corroboree (assembly GCF_028390025.1). Lineage (NCBI taxonomy): Eukaryota > Metazoa > Chordata > Amphibia > Anura > Myobatrachidae > Pseudophryne > Pseudophryne corroboree. The sequence goes on along the minus strand of NC_086453.1, from coordinate 18,743,866 downwards.
GAGTATGCCAGCACACACCAGAGCGCTATATAACAGAGGGATTTACACTATACACAAAGTGAATTTTCCCCCAATAGCTGCTTATATCACCATTTGCGCCTAAATTTATGTGCCCCCCTCTCTTTTTTACCCTTTCCGTAGTGTATACTGCAGGGGAGAGCCTGGGGAGCGTCCTTCCAGCGGAGCTGTGAAGAGAAAATGGCGCTGGCTGTGCTGAGGAAGATAGCCCCGCCCCTTCAGCGGCGGGCTTCTCCCGCTTTTTTAATAATAATTATGGCGGGGGATTAGGCACATATACAGTTTAGAACTGTATTATGTGCATTTTGCCACTTAAGGTATACTAATTGCAGCCCAGGGCGCCCCCCCCCCAGCGCCCTGCATTCACCAGTGACCGGAGCGTGTGGTGTGCTGTGGGAGCAATGGCGCACAGCTGCAGTGCTGTGCGCTACCTTATTGAAGTCCGGAGTCTTCAGCCGCCGATTTTCTCCGGAATCTTCCGTCTTCTGGCTCTGCAAGGGGGACGGCGGCGCGGCTCCGGGAACGGACGATCGAGGTCGGGCCCTGTGTTCGATCCCTCTGGAGCTAATGGTGTCCACTAGCCTTAGAAGCACAAGCTAGCTGCAAGCAGGTAGGTTTGCTTCTCTCCCCTAAGTCCCACGTAGCAGTGAGTCTGTTGCCAGCAGATCTTACTGAAAATAAAAAACCTAACAAATACTTTCTTTTTAGTGAACTCAGGAGAGCCCACTAAGTGCATCCAGCTCTGGCCGGGCACAGATTCTAACTGGGGTCTGGAGGAGGGGCGTAGAGGGAGGAGCCAGTGCACACCAGATGTAGTACCTAATCTTTCTTTAAAGAGTGCCCAGTCTCCTGCGGAGCCCGTCTATTCCCCATGGTCTTTACGGAGTACCCAGCATCCACTAGGACGTCAGAGAAATTGGGATTGTTAAATCCCTATCAAATCATCTCTCCTGGTGTCACAAAGTATAGACCCTGTATTGGACACTATAGTAATTAGGATTATTAAACCTCTATTAAATATGTATATCGCCTAGTATCCACTTATATTGGAGATACAACATTAACGTCCAGTGATACTGGTCTTGTCACCATAAAGTTATAATACTTCCTCTGTTTGAGGGAATATATCCTTAAATCATGAGATTAATTTAAGTCTGTTCTAAATTTACTCATAACAAATATTAAATTATTGTGTGAAAAAAAATTAAGTGACTGGATATTATAGTGGGTGAGAATTAACACTTTTCTCCTATGATATATTCCATCTAGTTTAAGGTGAGTACACACTGATAAATATATCTGCCGATCAATTGATCGGCAGATATATCTATGGACGGATTGGGCAGTGTGTTGAGCATACACACTGCCCGATCCGTCGGGGACTGACGTCATGAACTGGGCGGGCGTGTACACCCGCCCGCCCAGTTCAGCTGTCAAATCACCGCCGGCTGCCGCAGCATGTGTACGGGTGGTCGGCTGGCCGACCGCCCGTACACACACCGCGACGCGCCAAAATATCGGTAGATATATTGCCCGTCGGCTGTGCTGCAGGGCCGACGCGATGTGTGTGTGAACGACAGTTCACAGACGTATCGCCCGTACACACTGGCCGACGGACCCGCGATTTATCGGCCGTTCAATAGAACGCCCGATATATCGGCAAGTGTGTACCCATCTTAAGACTGATGTCCGTACTGCAACATTTTTAAAATCTAGCTCTTGGTTTGACACAATGTATCACTTTAATTTCTCCTGCGACCTTGCCAATATCTCTGTAGCATACAGTATATATTGAAGGATAACTATAACATAACACTGGAAGAAATCTAGGTATGGGGTTTAATACAGCCTAATTATTCCAGTAATATACAGAGTGTGCTAGAGGATAATAAGAATTTACTTACCGATAATTCTATTTCTCGTAGTCCGTAGTGGATGCTGGGACTTCCGTAAGGACCATGGGGAATAGCGGCTCCGCAGGAGACTGGGCACAAAAGTAAAAGCTTTAGACTAGCTGGTGTGCACTGGCTCCTCCCCCTATGACCCTCCTCCAAGCCTCAGTTAGGATACTGTGCCCGGACGAGCGTACATAATAAGGAAGGATTTTGAATCCCGGGTAAGACTCATACCAGCCACACCAATCACACCGTACAACCTGTGATCTGAACCCAGTTAACAGTATGATAAACGTAGGAGCCTCTGAAAAGATGGCTCACAACAATAAACAACCCGATTTTTTTGTAACAATAACTATATACAAGTATTGCAGACAATCCGCACTTGGGATGGGCGCCCAGCATCCACTACGGACTACGAGAAATAGAATTATCGGTAAGTAAATTCTTATTTTCTCTGACGTCCTAGTGGATGCTGGGAACTCCGTAAGGACCATGGGGATTATACCAAAGCTCCCAAACGGGCGGGAGAGTGCGGATGACTCTGCAGCACCGAATGAGAGAACTCCAGGTCCTCCTCAGCCAGGGTATCAAATTTGTAGAATTTAGCAAACGTGTTTGCCCCTGACCAAGTAGCTGCTCGGCAAAGTTGTAAAGCCGAGACCCCTCGGGCAGCTGCCCAAGATGAGCCCACTTTCCTTGTGGAATGGGCTTTTACTGATTTTGGCTGTGGCAATCCTGCCACGGAATGTGCAAGCTGAATTGTACTACAAATCCAACGAGCAATCGTCTGATTAGAAGCAGGAGCACCCAGCTTGTTGGGTGCATACAGGATAAACAGCGAGTCAGATTTTCTGACTCCAGCCGTCCTGGAAACATATATTTTCAGGGCCCTGACTACGTCCAGCAACTTAGAGTCCTCCAAGTCCCTAGTAGCCGCAGGCACCACAATAGGTTGGTTTAAGTGAAATGCTGAAACCACCTTAGGGAGAAATTGAGGGCGAGTCCTCAGTTCTGCCCTGTCTGAATGAAAAATGAGGTAAGGGCTTTTATATGATAAAGCCGCCAATTTAGAGACACGCCTGGCTGATGCCAGGGCTAACAGCATGACCACTTTCCAAGTGAGATATTTCAATTCCACAGTGGTGAGTGGTTCAAACCAATGTGATTTTAGGAGACTCAACACTACATTGAGATCCCAAGGTGCCACTGGAGGCACAAAAGGAGGCTGTATATGCAGTACCCCCTTGACAAACGTCTGAACTTCAGGCACTGAAGCCAGTTCTTTTTGGAAGAAGATTGACAGGGCCGAAATTTGAACCTTAATGGACCCTAATTTTAGGCCCATAGACAGTCCTGTTTGCAGGAAATGCAGGAAACGACCCAGTTGAAATTCCTCTGTAGGGGCCTTCTTGGCCTCACACCACGCAACATATTTTCACCAAATGCGGTGATAATGTTTTGCGGTTACATCCTTTCTGGCCTTGACCAGGGTAGGGATGACTTCATCTGGAATGCCTTTTTCCTTCAGGATCCGGCGTTCAACCTCCATGCCGTCAAACGCAGCCGCGGTAAGTCTTGAAACAGACAAGGTCCCTGCTGGAGCAGGTCCTTTCTGAGAGGTAGAGGCCACGGGTCCTCCGTGAGCATCTCTTGCAGTTCCGGGTACCAAGTTCTTCTTGGCCAATCCGGAGCCACGAGTATAGTACTTACTCCTCTCCTTCTTATGATTCTCAGTACTTTGGGTATGAGAGGCAGAGGAGGGAACACATACACCGACTGGTACACCCACGGTGTTACCAGAGCGTCCACCGCTATTGCCTGAGGGTCCCTTGACCTGGCGCAATATCTGTCCAGTTTTTTGTTGAGACGGGACGCCATCATGTCCACCTTTGGTTTTTCCCAACGGTTTACAATCACTTGGAAGACTTCTGGGTGAAGTCCCCACTCCCCCGGGTGGAGGTCGTGTCTGCTGAGGAAGTCTGCTTCCCAGTTGTCCACTCCCGGAATGAACACTGCTGACAGTGCTACCACATGATTTTCCGCCCAGCGGAGAATCCTTGCAGCTTCTGCCATTGCCCTCCTGCTTCTTGTGCCGCCCTGTCTGTTGACGTGGGCGACTGCCGTGATGTTGTCCGATTGGATCAATACCGACTGACCCTGAAGCAGAGGCCTTGCTTGACTTAGGGCATTGTAAATGGCCCTTAGTTCCAGGATATTTATGTGAAGAGACGTTTCCATGCTTGACCACAAGCCCTGGAAATTTCTTCCCTGTGTGACTGCTCCCCAGCCTCTCAGACTGGCATCCGTGGTCACCAGCATCCAATCCTGAATGCCGAATCTGCGGCCCTCTAGAAGATGAGCACTCTGTAACCACCACAGGAGAGACACCCTTGTCCTTGGAGATAGGGTTATCCACTGATGCATCTGAAGATGCGATCCGGACCATTTGTCCAGCAGATCCCACTGAAAAGTTCTTGCATGGAATCTTCCGAATGGAATTGCTTCGTAAGAAGCCACCATTTTTCCCAGGACTCTCGTGCATTGATGCACTGACACTTGGCCTGGTTTTAGGAGGTTCCTGACTAGCTCGGATAACTCCCTGGCCTTCTCCTCCGGGAGAAACACCTTTTTCTGGACTGTGTCCAGAATCATCCCCAGGAACAGTAGACGTGTTGTTGGAATCAGCTGTGATTTTTGGATATTTAGAATCCACCCGTGCTGACGTAGCACTACCTGAGACAGTGCTACTCCGAACTCTAACTGTTCCCTGGATCTTGCCCTTATCAGGAGATCGTCCAAGTAAGGGATAATTAAGACGCCTTCTCTTCGAAGAAGAATCATCATTTCGGCCATTACTTTGGTAAAGACCCGGGGTGCCGTGGGCAATCCAAACGGCAGCGTCTGAAACTGATAATGACAGTTCTGTACCACAAACCTGAGGTACCCTTGTTGAGAAGGGTAGATTGGGACATGGAGGTAAGCATCCTTGATGTCCAGAGACACCATATAGTCCCCTTCTTCCAGGTTCGCTATCACTGCTCTGAGTGACTCCATCTTGAATTTGAACCTTTTTATGTAAGTGTTCAATGATTTCAGATTTAAAATCGGTCTCACCGAGCCGTCCGGCTTCGCTACCACAAACAGCGTGGAATAATACCCCTTTCCCTGTTGTAGGAGGGGTACCTTGATTATCACCTGCTGGGAATACAGCTTGTGAATAGCTTCCAATACTGCCTCCCTGTCGGAGAGAGACGTTGGTAGAGCAGACTTCAGGAACCGGCGAGGGGGAGACGTCTCGAATTCCAGTTTGTACCCCTGTGATACTACCTGCAGGATCCAGGGGTCCACTTGCGAGTGAGCCCACTGCGCGTTGAAATTTTTGAGACGGGCCCCTACCGTGCCTGAGTCCGCTTGTAAAGCCCCAGCGTCATGCTGAAGACTTGGCAGAAGCGGGGGAGGGCTTCTGCTCCTGGGAAGAGGATGCCTGGTGCAGTCTTTTTCCTCTTCCTCTGCCCCGGGGCAGAAATGAGTGGCCTTTTGCTCGCTTGTTCTTATAGGAACGAAAGGACTGAGTTTGAAAAGACGGTGTCTTTTTCTGCTGAGAGGTGACCTGGGGTTGCATCACCTGACCACTGTCGCGTCCATAACGCCCTTCTGGCAGAAATGGACATCGCACTTACTCTTGATGCCAGGGTGCAAATATCCCTCTGTGCATCACGCATATATAGTAATGCATCCTTTAAATGCTCTATAGTTAATAAAATACTGTCCCTATCCAGGGTATCAATATTTTCAGTCAGGGAATCCGACCAAGCCACTCCAGCGCTGCACATCCAGGCTGAGGCGATTGCTGGTCGCAGTATAACACCAGTATGTGTGTATATACCTTTTAGGATATTTTCCAGCCTTCTATCAGCTGGTTCCTTGAGGGCGGCCGTATCAGGAGACGGTAACGCCACTTGTTTTGATAAGCGTGTGAGCGCCTTATCTACCCTAGGGGGTGTTTCCCAACGTGCCCTAACCTCTGGCGGGAAAGGGTATAGTGCCAATAATTTGTTAGAAATCAGCAGTTTTTTCTCTGGGGAAACCCACGCTTTATCACACACCTCATTTAATTCCTCTGATTCAGGAAAAAATAAGATTTTACTTACCGATAAATCTATTTCTCGTAGTCCGTAGTGGATGCTGGGACTCCGTCAGGACCATGGGGATTAGCGGCTCCGCAGGAGACAGGGCACAAAAATAAAAGCTTTAGGACTAGGTGGTGTGCACTGGCTCCTCCCCCTATGACCCTCCTCCAAGCCTCAGTTAGGATACTGTGCCCGGACGAGCGTACACAATAAGGAAGGATTTTGAATCCCGGGTAAGACTCATACCAGCCACACCAATCACACCGTACAACTTGTGATCTGAACCCAGTTAACAGTATGACAAACGTAGGAGCCTCTGAACAGACGGCTCACAACAATAACAACCCGATTTTTTTTGTAACAATAACTATGTACAAGTATTGCAGACAATCCGCACTTGGGATGGGCGCCCAGCATCCACTACGGACTACGAGAAATAGATTTATCGGTAAGTAAAATCTTATTTTCTCTGACGTCCTAGTGGATGCTGGGACTCCGTCAGGACCATGGGGATTATACCAAAGCTCCCAAACGGGCGGGAGAGTGCGGATGACTCTGCAGCACCGAATGAGAGAACTCCAGGTCCTCTTTAGCCAGGGTATCAAATTTGTAGAATTTTACAAACGTGTTCTCCCCCGACCACGTAGCTGCTCGGCAGAGTTGTAATGCCGAGACCCCTCGGGCAGCCGCCCAAGATGAGCCCACCTTCCTTGTGGAATGGGCCTTGATAGATTTAGGCTGTGGCAGGCCTGCCACAGAATGTGCAAGTTGAATTGTGCTACAAATCCAACGAGCAATCGTCTGCTTAGAAGCAGGAGCACCCAGCTTGTTGGGTGCATACAGTATAAACAGCGAGTCAGATTTTCTGACTCCAGCCGTCCTTGAAATATATATTTTCAATGCCCTGACAACGTCCAGCAACTTGGAATCCTCCAAATCGCTAGTAGCCGCAGGCACCACAATAGGCTGGTTCAGGTGAAACGCTGAAACCACCTTAGGCAGAAACTGAGGACGCGTCCGCAGTTCTGCCCTGTCCGAATGGAAAATCAGATATGGGCTTTTATACGATAAAGCCGCCAATTCTGACACTCTCCTGGCTGAAGCCAGGGCCAGTAGCATGGTTACTTTCCATGTAAGATATTTCAAATCCACCGATTTGAGTGGCTCAAACCAATGGGACTTGAGAAAATCCAAAACTACATTAAGATCCCACGGAGCCACTGGGGGCACAACCGGGGGCTGTATATGTAGTACTCCTTTTACAAAAGTCTGGACTTCAGGAACTGAAGCCAATTCTTTCTGGAAGAAAATCGACAGGGCCGAAATTTGAACCTTAATGGACCCTAATTTGAGGCCCATAGACAATCCTGTTTGCAGGAAATGTAGGAATCGACCCAGTTGAAATTCCTCCGTCGGGGCCTTCCTGGCCTCACACCACGCAACATATTTTCTCCAAATGCGGTGATAATGTTGTGCAGTCACCTCCTTCCTGGCTTTTACCAGGGTAGGGATGACCTCTTCCGGAATGCCTTTTTCCCTTAGAATTCGGCGTTCAACCGCCATGCCGTCAAACGCAGCCGCGGTAAGTCTTGGAATAGACACGGTCCCTGCTGAAGCAGGTCCCGTCTTAGAGGTAGAGGCCACGGATCTTCCGTGAGCATCTCCTGAAGTTCCGGGTACCAAGTTCTTCTTGGCCAATCCGGAGCCACGAGTATCGTTCTTACTCCCCTTTGCCGTATAATTCTCAGTACTTTTGGTATGAGAGGCAGAGGAGGAAACACATACACTGACTGGAACACCCACGGTGTTACCAGAGCGTCCACAGCTATTGCCTGAGGGTCTCTTGACCTGGCGCAATACCTGTCCAGTTTTTTGTTGAGGCGGGACGCCATCATATCCACCTTTGGTTTTTCCCAACGGTTCACAATCATGTGGAAGACTTCTGGATGAAGTCCCTACTCTCCCGGGTGTAGATCGTGTCTGCTGAGGAAGTCCACTTCCCAGTTGTCCACTCCCGGAATGAACACTGCTGACAGTGCTATCACATGATCTTCCGCCCAGCGAAGAATCCTTGCAGCTTCTGCCATTGCCCTCCTGCTTCTTGTGCCGCCCTGTCTGTTTACGTGGGCGACTGCCGTGATGTTGTCCGACTGGATCAACACCGGCTGACCCTGAAGCAGGGGTTTTGCCAGGCTTAGAGCACTGTAAATCGCTCTTAGCTCCAATATATTTATGTGAAGAGACATCTCCAGGCTTGACCACACTCCCTGGAAGTTTCTTCCCTGTGTGATTGCTCCCCAGCCTCTCAGACTGGCATCCGTGGTCACCAGGACCCAGTCCTGTATGCCGAATCTGCGGCCCTCTAACAGATGAGCACTCTGCAACCACCACAGAAGAGACACCCTTGTCCGTGGAGACAAAGTTATCCGCTGATGCATCTTCAGATGCGATCCGGACCATTTGTCCAGCAGATCCCACTGAAAAGTTTGTGCGTGGAATCTGCCGAATGGAATCGCTTCGTAAGAAGCCACCATTTTTCCCAGGACTCTTGTGCATTGATGCACAGACACTTTTCCTGGTTTTAGGAGGTTCCTGACTAGTTCGGATAACTCCCTGGCTTTCTCCTCCGGAAGAAACACCTTTTTCTGAACCGTGTCCAGAATCATTCCCAGGAACAGCAGACGTGTCGTCGGGGTCAATTGAGATTTTGGAAAATTCAGAATCCACCCGTGCTGTTGCAGCACTACTTGGGTTAGTGCTACTACGTCCCCCAGCTGTTCTCTGGACCTTGCCCTTATCAGGAGATCGTCCAAGTAAGGGATAATTAATACGCCTTTTCTTCGCAGAAGAAACATCATTTCGGCCATTACCTTGGTAAAGACCCGAGGTGCCGTGGACAATCCAAACGGCAGCGTCTGAAACTGATAATGACAGTTTTGCACCACGAACCTGAGGTACCCTTGATGTGAAGGGCAAATTGGGACATGCAGGTAAGCATCCTTGATGTCCAGGGACACCATAAAGTCCCCTTCTTCCAGATTCGCTATCACTGCTCTGAGTGACTCCATCTTGAACTTGAATTTTTGTATGTACAGGTTCAAAGATTTCAGATTTAGAATAGGTCTTACCGAGCCGTCCGGCTTCGGTACCACAAATAGTGTGGAATAATACCCCTTTCCCTGTTGTAGGAGGGGTACCTTGACTATCACCTGCTGAGAATACAGCTTGTGAATGGCTTCCAATACCGTCGCCCTGTCTGAGGGAGACGTTGGCAGAGCAGACTTTAGGAACCGGCGAGGGGGAGACTTCTCGAATTCCAACCTGTAACCCTGAGATACTACCTGCAGGATCCAGGGGTCCACCTGTGAGTGAGCCCACTGTGCGCTGAAATTCTTGAGTCGACCCCCCACCGCCCCTGAGTCCGCTTGTAAAGCCCCAACGTCATGCTGAGGGCTTTGCAGAAGCCGGGGAGGGCTTCTGCTCCTGGGAGGGAGCTGCTTGGTGCACTCTCTTACCCTTTCCTTTGCCTCGGGGCAGATATGACTGTCCTTTTGCCCGCTTGTTCTTATAGGAACGAAAGGACTGCGGCTGAAAAGACGGTGTCTTTTTCTGTTGGGATGGGACCTGAGGTAAAAAGGTGGATTTCCCGGCTGTTGCCGTAGCCACCAAATCCGATAGACCGACCCCAAATAATTCCTCCCCTTTATACGGCAATACTTCCATATGCCGTTTGGAATCCGCATCACCTGACCACTGTCGCGTCCATAAACTTCTTCTGGCAGATATGGACATCGCACTTACTCTCGATGCCAGAGTGCAAATATCCCTCTGAGCATCTCGCATATAAAGAAAAGCATCCTTTAATTGCTCTATAGTCAATAAAATACTGTCCCTATCCAGGGTATCAATATTTTCAGTCAGGGAATCCGACCAAACCACCCCAGCACTGCACATCCATGCAGAGGCGATGGCTGGTCGCAGTATAACACCAGTATGAGTGTATATACTTTTCAGGGTAGTTTTCAGCCTCCTATCAACTGGATCCTTGAGGGCGGCCGTTTCAGGAGACGGTAACGCCACTTGTTTTGATAAGCGTGTGAGTGCCTTATCCACCCTAGGGGGTGTTTCCCAGCGCGCCCTAACCTCTGGCGGGAAAGGATATAATGCCAATAACTTCTTTGAAATTAGCAGTTTTCTATCGGGGTTAACCCACGCTTCATCACACACTTCATTCACATAATACCCCTTTTTGTGGTACTTGCAGTATCAGAGATATGCAAAGCCTCCTTCATTGCCGTGATCATATAACGTGTGGCCCTACTGGAAAATACGTTTGTTTCTTCACCGTCGACACTAGATTCGGTGTCTGGGTCTGTGTCGACCGACTGAGGTAAAGGGCGTTTTACAGCCCCTGACGGTGTCTGAGACGCCTGGACAGGTACTAACTGGTTTGCCGGCCGTCTCATGTCGTCAACTGATTTTTGTAACGTGCTGACATTATCACGTAATTCCATAAACAAAGCCATCCATTCCGGTGTCGACTCCCTAGGGGGTGACATCACCATTACCGGCAATTGCTCCGCCTCCACACCAACATCGTCCTCATACATGTCGACACACACGTACCGACACACAGCAGACACACAGGGAATGCTCTTATCGAAGACAGGACCCCACTAGCCCTTTGGGGAGACAGAGGGAGAGTTTGCCAGCACACACCCAAGTGCTATAAATATATAGGAACAACCCTACAGAAGTGTTGTTTCCTTTATAGCAGCTTAATATATCAATATCGCCAAAAAAGTGCCCCCCCTCTCTGTTTTTTTACCCTGTTTCTGTAGTGCAGTGCAGGGGAGAGTCCTGGGAGCCTTCCTCGCAGCGGAGCTGTGCTGGAAAATGGCGCTGTGTGCTGAGGAGATAGGCCCCGCCCCCTATTTCGGCGGGCTCTTCTCCCGGTGTTTGTGAGACCTGGCAGGGGTTAAATACATCCATATAGCCCCAGGGGCTATATGTGATGTATTTTTAGCCAGAACAAGGTATTATCATTGCTGCCCAGGGCACCCCCCCCCCAGCGCCCTGCACCCTCAGTGACCGCTGGTGTGAAGTGTGCTGACAACAATGGCGCACAGCTGCAGTGCTGTGCGCTACCTCATGAAGACTGAAAAGTCTTCTGCCGCCGGTTTCTGGACCTCTTCACTTTTCGACATCTGCAAGGGGGTCGGCGGCGCGGCTCCGGGACCGGACTCCATGGCTGGGCCTGTGTTCGATCCCTCTGGAGCTAATGGTGTCCAGTAGCCTAAGAAGCCAATCCATCCTGCACGCAGGTGAGTTCACTTCTTCTCCCCTAAGTCCCTCGTTGCAGTGAGCCTGTTGCCAGCAGGACTCACTGAAAATAAAAAACCTAATAACTTTTTCTAAGCAGCTCTTTAGGAGAGCCACCTAGATTGCACCCTGCTCGGACGGGCACAAAAACCTAACTGAGGCTTGGAGGAGGGTCATAGGGGGAGGAGCCAGTGCACACCACCTAGTCCTAAAGCTTTTATTTTTGTGCCCTGTCTCCTGCGGAGCCGCTAATCCCCATGGTCCTGACGGAGTCCCAGCATCCACTAGGACGTCAGAGAAACTACTGGTAGTTTTTTCACACCCCACATAATACCCTTTTTTGTGGTACTTGTAGTGTCAGAAATGTTCAATGCCTCCTTCATTGCCGTGATCATGTAACGTGTGGCCCTATTGGACATTACGTTTGTCTCCTCACCGTCGACACTGGATTCAGTATCCGTGTCTGGGTCGACCATCTGAGGTAACGGGCGTTTTAGCGCCCCTGACGGTGTCTGAGACGCCTGAACAGGCACTAACTGATTTGCCGGCTGTCTCATGTCGTCAACAGTTTTTTGCAAAGTGCTGACATTGTCACGTAATTCTTTAAATACGACCATCCAGTCAGGTGTCGACTCCCTAGGGGGTGACATCATTAACACGGGCAATTGCTCTGCTTCCACATCATTTTCCTCCTCATACGTGTCGACACAATCGTACCAACACCCAGCACACACACAGGGAATGCTCTGATAGAGGACTGGACCCCACTAGCCCTTTGGGGAGACAGAGGGAGAGTTTGCCAGCACACACCAGAGCGCTATATATATATGCAGGGATAACCTTATATAAGTGTTACTCCCTTTTATAGCTGCTGTATTATATATTAGCTGCCAATAGTGCCCCCCCTCTCTTGTTTTACCCTGATTCTTGTAGCAGGACTGCAGGGGAGAGTCAGGGAGCCTTCCTTCCAGCGGAACTGTGAGGGAAAATGGCGCTCGTGTGCTGAGGAGATAGGCTCCGCCCCCTTCTCGGCGGCCTTTTCTCCCGCTTTTTTCAGGAAAACTGGCAGGGGTTAAATGCATCCATATAGCCCAGGAGCTATATGTGATGCATTTCTTTTGCCATATAAGGTTTTTATAGTGTTTTATTGCGTCTCAGGGCGCTCCCCCCCAGCGCCCTGCACCCTCAGTGACCGGAGTGTGAAGTGTGCTGAGAGCAATGGCGCACAGCTGCAGTGCTGTGCGCTACCTTATTTGAAGACAGGGACGTCTTCTGCCGCCGCTTTCTCCGGACCTCTTCGCTCTTCTGGCTCTGTAAGGGGGCCGGCGGCGCGGCTCCGGGACCCATCCAGGCTGAACCTGTGATCGTCCCTCTGGAGCTAATGTCCAGTAGCCAAGAAGCCCAATCCACTCTGCAGTCAGGTGAGTTCGCTTCTTCTCCCCTTAGTCCCACGATGCAGTGAGCCTGTTGCCAGCAGGACTCACTAAAAATAAAAAACCTATTTAAAACTTTTACTCTAAGCAGCTCTGGAGAGCTACCTAGCATGCACCCTTCTCGGCCGGGCACAAAAATCTAACTGGGGCTTGGAGGAGGGTCATAGGGGGAGGAGCCAGTGCACACCAGCTAGTCCTAAAGCTTTTACTTTGTGCCCAGTCTCCTGCGGAGCCGCTATTCCCCATGGTCCTTACGGAAGTCCCAGCATCCACTAGGACGTCAGAGAAATATATTTCTCTTTAGATATTTATTAATGGCAGATTAATTGTAATTTCACATAACCCATGACTAATAGATTCTACAGTGAATATACCATAATGTGTCATGGGTCAATAATGCGCAACTTATACCTAGTGTGACTTAAATGACAATCATATAATATATTTAGATAACAGATTATTATAAGTCATTTGGAATACATATGTGCATGTCATGTTTAAGCGAGCGATTTATTCAATACCACATGGTATAAAGAGGATTTTGGAACTTACCGATAAATCCATTTCTCTGAATCCTCTAGGGGACACTGGAGTCCTATACAGTAGGGGTGTGAAGCTTGCAACCGGAGGTGTGGCACAATCTAAAATTAGCATTGTCTGCACAGCCGGTTCCTCCCCCTTCACATCCCTCCTCCCTCAGTTTGGAAAATTTGACCGAGAGAATAGGACATGACACTATAGCACAAGGCGAGGAACCGAACCGTACAACCTATCAAACAGCATCCAAGAAACTCTTTACTGAAAAAATAAGAATTTACTTACCGATAATTCTATTTCTCATAGTCCGTAGTGGATGCTGGGAACTCCGAAAGGACCATGGGGAATAGCGGCTCCGCAGGAGACTGGGCACAAAAGTAAAAGCTTTAGGACTAGCTGGTGTGCACTGGCTCCTCCCCCTATGACCCTCCTCCAAGCCTCAGTTAGGATACTGTGCCCGGACGAGCGTACACAATAAGGAAGGATTTTGAATCCCGGGTAAGACTCATACCAGCCACACCAATCACACCGTACAACTTGTGATCTGAACCCAGTTAACAGCATGATAACAGTGGAGCCTCTGAAAAGATGGCTCACAACAATAATAACCCGATTTTTGTAACTATGTACAAGTATTGCAGACAATCCGCACTTGGGATGGGCGCCCAGCATCCACTACGGACTATGAGAAATAGAATTATCGGTAAGTAAATTCTTATTTTCTCTGACGTCCTAGTGGATGCTGGGGACTCCGTAAGGACCATGGGGATTATACCAAAGCTCCCAAACGGGCGGGAGAGTGCGGATGACTCTGCAGCACCGAATGAGAGAACTCCAGGTCCTCCTCAGCCAGGGTATCAAATTTGTAGAATTTAGCAAACGTGTTTGCCCCTGACCAAGTAGCTGCTCGGCAAAGTTGTAAAGCCGAGACCCCTCGGGCAGCCGCCCAAGATGAGCCCACTTTCCTTGTGGAAAGGGCTTTTACAGATTTTGGCTGTGGCAGGCCTGCCACAGAATGTGCAAGCTGAATTGTACTACAAATCCAACGAGCAATAGTCTGCTTAGAAGCAGGAGCACCCAGCTGGTTGGGTGCATACAGGATAAACAGCGAGTCAGATTTTCTGACTCCAGCCGTCCTGGAAACATATATTTTCAGGGCCCTGACTACGTCCAGCAACTTGGAATCCTCCAAGTCCCTAGTAGCCGCAGGTACCACAATAGGCTGGTTTACGTGAAACGCTGAAACCACCTTAGGGAGAAATTGAGGACGAGTCCTCAATTCTGCCCTGTCCGTATGAAAAATTAGGTAAGGGCTTTTATAGGATAAAGCCGCCAATTCTGAGACACGCCTGGCTGAAGCCAGGGCTAACAGCATTACCACTTTCCATGTGAGATATTTTAAGTCCACAGTGGTGAGTGGTTCAAACCAATGTGATTTTAGGAACCCCAAAACTACATTGAGATCCCAAGGTGCCACTGGAGGCACAAAAGGAGGCTGTATATGCAGTACCCCCTTGACAAACGTCTGAACTTCAGGGACTGAAGCTAGTTCTTTCTGGAAGAAAATCGACAGGGCCGAAATTTGAACCTTAATGGACCCTAATTTTAGGCCCATAGACAGTCCTGTTTGCAGGAAATGCAGGAAACGACCCAGTTGAAATTCCTCTGTAGGGGCCTTCCTGGCTTCACACCACGCAACATATTTACGCCAAATACGGTGATAATGTTGCACAGTTACATCCTTCCTGGCTTTGATCAGGGTAGGGATGACTTCATCCGGAATGCCTTTTTCCTTCAGGATCCGGCGTTCAACCGCCATGCCGTCAAACGCAGCCGCGGTAAGTCTTGGAACAGACAGGGTCCCTGCTGGAGCAGGTCCTTTCTTAGAGGTAGAGGCCACGGGTCCTCCGTGAGCATCTCTTGAAGTTCCGGGTACCAAGTCCTTCTTGGCCAATCCGGAGCCACGAGTATAGATCTTACTCCTCTCCTTCTTATGATTCTCAGTACCTTGGGTATGAGAGGCAGAGGAGGGAACACATACACTGACTGGTACACCCACGGTGTTACCAGAGCGTCCACAGCTATTGCCTGAGGGTCCCTTGACCTGGCGCAATATCTGTCTAGTTTTTTGTTGAGGCGGGACGCCATCATGTCCACCTTTGGTTTTCCCAACGGTTCACAATCATGTGGAAGACTTCTGGGTGAAGTCCCCACTCCCCCGGGTGGAGGTCGTGTCTGCTGAGGAAGTCTGCTTCCCAGTTGTCCACTCCCGGAATGAACACTGCTGACAGTGCTATCACATGATTCTCCGCCCAGCGAAGAATCCTTGCAACTTCCGTCATTGCCCTCCTGCTTCTTGTGCCGCCCTGTCTGTTTACGTGGGCGACTGCCGTGATGTTGTCCGACTGGATCAACACCGGCTGACCCTGAAGCAGAGGCCTTGCTTGACTTAGGGCATTGTAAATGGCCCTTAGTTCCAGGATATTTATGTGAAATGACGTTTCCATGCTTGACCACAAGCCCTGGAAATTTCTTCCCTGTGTGACTGCTCCCCAGCCTCTCAGGCTGGCATCCGTGGTCACCAGGACCCAGTCCTGAATGCCGAATCTGCGGCCCTCTAGAAGATGAGCACTCTGCAACCACCACAGGAGAGACACCCTTGTCCTTGGAGACAGGGTTATCCGCTGATGCATCTGAAGATGCGATCCGGACCATTTGTCCAGCAGATCCCACTGAAAAGTTCTTGCGTGGAATCTGCCGAATGGAATCGCTTCGTAAGAAGCCACCATTTTTCCCAGGACCCTTGTGCATTGATGCACTGACACTTGGCCTGGTTTTAGGAGGTTCCTGACTAGCTCGGATAACTCCCTGGCTTTCTCCTCCGGGAGAAACACCTTTTTCTGGACTGTGTCCAGAATCATCCCTAGGAACAGCAGACGTGTCGTCGGAATCAGCTGCGATTTTGGAATATTTAGACTCCACCCGTGCTGTCGTAGTACTACTTGAGATAGTGCTACTCCGACCTCTAACTGTTCCCTGGACCTTGCCCTTATCAGGAGATCGTCCAAGTAAGGGATAATTAAGACGCCTTTTCTTCGAAGAAGAATCATCATTTCGGCCATTACCTTGGTAAAGACCCGGGGTGCCGTGGACAATCCAAACCGCAGCGTCTGAAACTGATAATGACAGTTCTGTACCACAAACCTGAGGTACCCTTGGTGAGAAGGGCAAATTGGGACATGGAGGTAAGCATCCTTGATGTCTAGAGACACCATATAGTCCCCTTCTTCCAGGTTCGCTATCACTGCTCTGAGTGACTCCATCTTGAATTTGAACCTTTGTATGTAAGTGTTCAAGGATTTCAGATTTAAAATAGGTCTCACCGAGCCGTCCGGCTTCGGTACCACAAACAGCGTGGAATAATACCCCTTTCCCGGTTGTAGGAGGGGTACCTTGATTATCACCTGCTGGGAATACAGCTTGTGAATGGCTTCCAATACCGCCTCCCTGTCGGAGGGAGACGTTGGTAAAGCAGACTTCAGGAACCGGCGAGGGGGAGACGTCTCGAATTCCAATTTGTACCCCTGAGATACTACCTGCAGGATCCAGGGGTCCACTTGCGAGTGAGCCCACTGCGCTCTGAAATTCTTGAGACGGGCCCCCACCGTGCCTGAGTCCGCTTGTAAGGCCCCAGCGTCATGCTGAGGACTTGGCAGAAGCGGGGGAGGGCTTCTGTTCCTGGGAAGAGGCTGCCTGCTGCAGTCTTTTTCCCCTTCCTCTGCCCCGGGGCAGATATGAGTGGCCTTTTGCCCGCTTGCCCTTATGGGGACGAAAGGACTGAGCCTGAAAAGACGGTGTCTTTTTCTGCTGAGAGGTGACCTGGGGTAAAAAGGTGGATTTCCCAGCCGTTGCCGTGGCCACCAGGTCCGATAGACCGACCCCAAATAACTCCTCCCCTTTATACGGCAATACTTCCATATGCCGTTTGGAATCCGCATCACCTGACCACTGTCGCGTCCATAACCCTCTTCTGGCAGAAATGGACAGCGCACTTACTCTTGATGCCAGAGTGCAAATATCCCTCTGTGCATCTCGCATATATAGAAATGCATCCTTTAAATGCTCTATAGTCAATAATATACTGTCCCTGTCCAGGGTATCAATATTTTCAGTCAGGGAATCCGACCAAGCCACCCCAGCACTGCACATCCAGGCTGAGGCGATTGCTGGTCGCAGTATAATACCAGTATGTGTGTATATACTTTTAAGGATATTTTCCAGCTTCCTATCAGCTGGTTCCTTGAGGGCGGCCGTATCAGGAGACGGTAACACCACTTGTTTTGATAAGCGTGTGAGCGCCTTATCTACCCTAGGGGGTGTTTCCCAACGCACCCTAACCTCTGGCGGGAAAGGGTATAATGCCAATAATTTTTTAGAAATTAGCAGTTTTTTATCGGGGGAAACCCACGCTTCATCACACACCTCATTTAATTCATCTGATTCAGGAAAAACTACGAGTAGTTTTTTCACACCCCACATAATACCCTTTTTTGTGGTACTTGTAGTATCAGAAATGTTCAAAACCTCCTTCATTGCCGTGATCATGTAACGTGTGGCCCTACTGGAAAATACGTTTGTTTCCTCACCGTCGACACTGGAGTCAGTGTCCGTGTCTGGGTCGACCATCTGAGGTAACGGGCGCTTTAGAGCCCCCGACGGTGTTTGAGACGCCTGTACAGGTAATAACTGATTTGCCGGCTGTCTCATGTCGTCAACAGTCTTTTGTAAAGTGCTGACGCTATCACGTAATTCCTTCCATAAGACCATCCAGTCAGGTGTCGACTCCCTAGGGGGTGACATCACTATTACAGGCAATTGCTCCGCCTCCATACCATTTTCCTCCTCATACATGTCGACACAACGTACCGACACACAGCACACACACAGGGAATGCTCTGATAGAGGACAGGACCCCACTAGCCCTTTGGGGAGACAGAGGGAGAGTTTGCCAGCACACACCAGAGCGCGCGCTCTATATATATATATATATATATATATATATATATATATATATATACATACAGGGATAACCTTATATAAGTGTTTTTCCCCTTATATAGCTGCTGTATTGATTTATCTGCCAAATTAGTGCCCCCCCTCTCTTGTTTTACCCTGTTTCTGTAGTGCAGGACTGCAGGGGAGAGTCAGGGAGCTTCCCTCCAACGGAGCTGTGAGGGAAAATGGCGCCAGTGTGCTGAGGAGATAGGCTCCGCCCCTTTCTCGGCGGCCTTTCTCCCGCTTTTTTAAGGAAAAACTGGCAGGGGTTAAATGCATCCATATAGCCCAGGAGCTATAAGTGATGTATTTTTTGCCATCTAAGGTATTTTTATTGCGTCTCAGGGCGCCCCCCCCCCCAGCGCCCTGCACCCTCAGTGACCGGAGTGTGAAGTGTGCTGAGAGCAATGGCGCACAGCTGCGGTGCTGTGCGCTACCTTATTGAAGACAGGACGTCTTCTGCCGCCGATTTTCCGGACCTCTTCTGCTCTTCTGGCTCTGTAAGGGGGACGGCGGCGCGGCTCTGGGACCCATCCATGGCTGGGCCTGTGATCGTCCCTCTGGAGCTAATGTCCAGTAGCCTAAGAAGCCCAATCCACTCTGCACGCAGGTGAGTTCGCTTCTTCTCCCCTTAGTCCCTCGATGCAGTGAGCCTGTTGCCAGCAGGACTCACTGAAAATAAAAAACCTAATTTAAACTTTTACTCTAAGCAGCTCAGGAGAGCCACCTAGATTGCACCCTTCTCGTTCGGGCACAAAAATCTAACTGAGGCTTGGAGGAGGGTCATAGGGGGAGGAGCCAGTGCACACCAGCTAGTCCTAAAGCTTTTACTTTTGTGCCCAGTCTCCTGCGGAGCCGCTATTCCCCATGGTCCTTTCGGAGTTCCCAGCATCCACTAGGACGTCAGAGAAACTAACGCTGTTTGGACAAACTTTTTTAACAGGAAGTTTGAACGCAGCAGGTTGACAGCACCAAGGCGGGCGTCCAGTGTCCCCTAGAGGATTCAGAGAAATGGATTTATCGGTAAGTACCAAAATCCTCTTTTCTCTTTCATCCACTAGGGGACACTGGAGTCCTATACAGTAGGGGACGTCCCAAAGTTATCCCCCAGGGAGGGAGTGCTGTCGTGGCCTGCAAAACTAAACGTCCGAACTTAGAGTCTCCAGACGCAAAGGTATCAAACTTGTAAAAGTTTGCAAACGTGTGGGCTGAGGACCACGTCGCCGCTCTGCAAAGTTGAGTAGTGGAAGCACCTCTGGCAGCCGCCCCTGAGGCACCCACTGATCGGTGGTAAGAGCACACGCCTGAATCGGAACCTGTTTTCCACAGTAAATATTAGCTTGCCGAATGGCAAGTGTAATCCATCTAGACCAAGACTGCTTAGATGCTGGCCAACCTTTCTTTGGCCCATCCTAAGGACAACAAAAGGTCCGACTTTCTGAAGGACGACGTAACCTGTACGTATACCCGTAAAGCTCGGACAACATCCAAGGACACGTCCACATCTGCGAGATCCTGGAAAGATGGTACCACAATTGGCAGGTTTACGTGAAACCCCGAAACAACCTTAGGAAGGAAAATGCTCTTGTACGGAGTTCTGCCCTATCCTCATGAAAAATTAAAAAGGGACTTTTACCCGATAAGGCTCCCAACCCAGAGACCCGCCTGGCCGAAGCCAAGGCAAGCATTAATGTGCCCGTCCAAGAGAGATATTTCAGGTCTGTTCTTGCTAACGGCTGAAAAGTTGGTGATCACAAAAATACCAACATCAAATTTACGTCCCAAGGTATAATGGGAGGACGAAAAAGAGGGGGTTGGATCCTCCGAACCCCCTGTAAAAAGGTTTGAACCTCTGGCAAGGATGCTAACCGCTGTTGAAATAGGATGGAGAGAACCGAAACTTGAGCCTTCAGAGAGCCCAGCCTCAGTCCTACCTCCAGACCAGCCTAAAGGAAAAGTAGAAGTCTGGATAAGTGGAAGTTCGTCGAAGTCCACCCACGTTCTTGACACCAGTCCATGGTTTCAGTAGCCACGCCGTTAAACGCAGCCTGTTCAGTGTTGGAACGGTCCCTGAGATAGCAGGTCCTCTCTTGAGGTAACCGTCAAGGATCTTCCGCTAGTAACCCTCGCAGGTCTGAGTACCAACTCCTGCGGTGCCAATCTGGTGCGGTTAGAATCGCCCACACTCGCTCTCGTTTCAACCTTTTCAGAAACCCGGGTATGATTTTGAAAGGTGGAAAAATGTAAAACCTTCCTGTAACACCAAGGAAGTGTTAATGCATCCACTCCATCTGCTGCTGGATCTCTTGTCCTGGACACCTATCTGGGCAGCTGATGGTATTGCCGAGACGCCACTAGGTCGACTTGAGGTAAACCCCATCTCCTCACCACCATGTCGAAAATCCGTGGATGTAGGCACCACTCTCCCGGATGCATGTCCTGGTGACTGAGATAATCTGCTTCCTAGTTCTCCACACCTGGAATGGACACTGCCAAGAGGACGATATCACGCCTTTCTGCCCACAACAAGAGCTGTGTGTCTTCTCTTAACGCCACCCTGCCCTTGTTCCTCCCTGACGGTTTATGTACGCCGTCGTCGTGACATTGTCCGACTGCATCTTTATGTGTTGACCCATGACTAGGTCTTTGGCTAAGAAAAGTGCATTGTAAACTGCTCTTAGTTCGAGAATGTTTATGGGTAGGCTGCTCTCCAGTAGCGTCCATCTGCTCTGAAACGGATACTCCTCTAAGACGGCACCCCAAACTCTGAGACTGGCGTCTGTTGTCAGGATCCTCCAATCCCAAATGCCGAATCTCGTGCCTGCTGCGAGATTCCTGTGCAACAACCACCAAAGTAAGGAGGTTCGTATGCGCGGTGGAAGTCGGATTCTTCGATGTAGAAGCCAGTGTGACCTTGCTCCCTGAGCAATGAGGTTCATCTGTAATGGTCGGGAATGAAGTCTGCCGTACTGGAGAGTTTCGACAGACGTCACCATCATCCCGAGAAGTTGCACACAGAGGTGTAGAGAAACAGTTTGTGACCTCAGTACCTGAGCCACTAATCTCTGTAGGTCCTGGACCTTGTTCTCTGGTAGGAATATGGTCAATTGTACCGTATCCAAGATGAGACCAAGGAATTGAATCCGTTGAGTTGGCATGAGGTTGGATTTCTGGAAATTCACAATCCACCCATGTTGAATGAGAAATTGATGAGATGTCTGAACATCCTTGATCAACTGTTCCAGAGAGGATGCCTTGATTAGTATATCGTCTAGATAAGGCTAATCGTGACCCTCAATAGTCCCGATTCTGCAACGATGATTGCCATGATCTTCGTAAAGATTCTTGTGGCCGATGATAGACCGAACGACAAGGCCCTGAATTGGTAGTGATCCGTCACCAGTGCGAACCTTATGTAAGCCTGGTGAGGGGCCCAGATTGGGATATGCATCCTTTATGTCCATGGATACCATGAACTCGCCTTGTTCTAAGCCTGCAATGACCGACTGGATCGATTCCATCTTGAATCTGTAGATCCTTAGAAACCGGTTTAAAACTTTTAAATTGAGTATCGGTCTGACCGTCCCGTCTGGTTTTGGAACGACAAAAAGATTGGAATAGAAACCCGTTCCTCTCTGGGAGGCGGGAAGCGGAATAATGACCTCTGACCGTAGCAATTTTTGAATTGCTGGCAGTAGTGCTATTGCTTTCTGAGGGCACCGAGGCAATCCCATTGTAAAAAAACTGACTGTGAGGCCTCTGTGGAAAATCCAGTTTGTACCCCTGGGAGATTAGGTCGTTCATTGGCCCAGATGTCCCGAAAACCTTCTAGACGTGCGCACCAAGGGGGATCCCAGGTGAGCCGGAAGACCGTTCTGCCACGGTCTTGTCAGCAGGTTTATACCGCTTTCTGGCTGCTGCCTGTGAGCGGCCTCTACCTCTGCCCTCACGTACTTGTGTACCGAAACCTCTTCCTCGGGGCTCGCAAGGACTGTGATCTAAATGAATGAAACGCTGGTCCCGAATAAGCTCTCCTAACCTGTGGAGTGGCTCTTGTATAAGGAGTAGGCAGAAAAGAGGACTTCCCTGCTGTAGCTTGCGAAATACACTTGGTCTAACTCTGGACCGAAAAGCATCTGACCCCCAAAGAGGATGGATTCTACCTCCCTCTTGGTGTCAGAGTCTACTCGCCATTCTCTGTCTGTCTAGCTGATATGGCTGATGCAGAGATGCGTGATGCTAGCCTGCGAATATCCTTAGAGGCTTGACACAAGTATGAATCTGATTCTCGAATGTGTTCCGCCAGTTGGGTAATTTCTTCCAAGCCATTTTTTTCCTCAATAGCCTGTACAATACGTCCAGACCATGTTCCCATGGCCTTGTTAACCCAAGCGCAGACGACCGTAGGTCTCTGTTTATGCTACAAAAAATAGGATTTTGGTACTTACCAGGTAAATCCTTTTCTTTGAATCCATAGGGGGCACTGGAGTACTCTTGGGATATGGACGGCGTAGCAGAACAAAGGCACTGAATATTTAAATTTAGAACTCTCCACCCCTCCATATCCCAGAGTACCTCAGTGTACGAACCCAGTGTTTTTACTGAGCGAACTGCTATAGAGAGGTTGACAATGGAGAATTCCTATAACATACCGGACAACAACAAAGTTGACCCATAAAGTTAATGTCAACTAAACAGTTGACAGCATAACCGATAGACCTTGATAGTTTGAACCAAAAAGGTGAAAATGTGTTACCATAAGCTCCTTTGAGCGTAATACAAACAAGGTAAAACCTGTTACCCTAAGCTCCTCTGAGCTTAAACAACCAAGGTAAACTGCTCTGGGTGGGCGTCCAGTGCCCCCTATGGATTCAAAGAAAAGGATTTACCTGGTAAGTACCAAAATCCTATTTTCTTCTTCATCCACTAGGGGGTCACTGGAGTACTCTTGGGACGTACCAAAGCTTCCCTCGTGGGCGGGAGAGCTGTTTGACACTTGTAACAGTAGGCAGCCAAAGCTAGATGCTGATGCCGCAACCATTCATAACGTGTAAACGTGCACAAACGTGGTGCACTGAAGGCTATGTAGCCGCGTAGTAGACGCTCCACGACCCGCTGGGGCTGACATTCCCACAGAACCTGTGGGATGAGCTGTTACTGACGTAGGCGACTGTAACTTAGCCTTAAAGTAAGCCTGACTTGTAGTCATTGTTATCCAACTGGATAATGTCTGCTGAGAAAACTGGCTAACCCCAGTTGGCAGCATCATAGAGAACAAACAACGTATCCGTATTACGTACTGTAGACGGTCGGGACATATAGACGCGTAATGCGTGTACCACATTCAGAATTCTAGAATGTGCTGTCAACACAGGAACCACTATTGGTATACTGATTGCTTTGTCATGAGAAAACGTAAATACGGTGGCTTGGAATACAAGGCACCCAAATATGAAAACAAAACCCTTGCCGAAGCTAAGGCTAGAAGAAAAATGTTTTCCCAAGTGAGAAACTTAATCCCCATTTGTTGTAAGGGTTCAAAATATGAAAACTGTAAGAAATGTGAACCCAACCTCAAGTCGCCTGGCGCTGTAGGTGGGATAAATGGAGGCTGCACTTTGATGACACCTTGTATAAAGGTGTGTACCGACGCAATAGAGTCAAACGTCTTTGAAAATAAGTTGACCACACAGATACCTGCACCCTCAGTGCAGATAAACGCAGTTCTCCATCCCACCCTGTTTGTAAAATAACAGAATACGGGTAACTTGAAAGATGATGTCGGAAACTTCCGAGCTTTACCACCTATATATGCACACCAAATTTGTAATAATGAATTTGTAATAATGAGCTGCCTTAAGCAGCTTACTAGCTCGTAAAATGATAAGTATAACCGATACTGTAATGACCTATTTCTTTTCTTAAGAGGGCGGTCTGAACCCCCCACCCCGTCAACCGCAGCCGCGGTATATAGGTAATAGGTACTTAGGTAACTAGGGGTAAAAGAACGTTCCCTGTTGTAACAGGTTGGACGTATTATGAGCGGACCAAGATCGTGTGCCAGTATTCCTTGGAGATTCGAGAAGCAAGCTCTCCGAAACCCATGAGATATCACTAGTATGACTGTGACGAACTGTCTTATGATCCGTTTTCGCAACGGAGAGAGCAGCGGAAAATGGTGGAGCCAGATACACGATGCTGTATGACCACACGAATGTGAGAGACTCCACCGCCACTGCCCTTGTGATCTGTCGTTCTGTACACATACTGAGCGTTTGTAATTGTGGCGAGATGCCATCATGTATACCTGAGGGTAACTCCTTTTGTGTACTCACATATGAAACACCTCTGGATTTACTGTCCAGTTTTCAGGATATAAATCCTGACGGGCGAGATCATCTGTCTAACAGATGTCCACTCGCGGAATGAACCCCGTTGACATCCTCCCATAATGGTGTTGTGGGCAATAGAGGATTCGAGTTACCTGCTGCATTGCCATGCGGCTACTTGGTTCTTGTGTATGCAACTCCCGTTGCGTTGTCTGACCGCACTTGGTCAGACTGAAAGCGAAGCATGTAGTGCATTGAAAATTGCACGGAGTTCCAGGACATTTATCGACAGCAATCTGTCGTGATCCGTTTTAGAACTCTGTCGCTGATCTTTTTTAACTACAACTCCTGAACCTCTGAGACTCTTGTCCAGAGTATATACACCCTCGCCCCTCTGTGGGAAACGCGAGTGAAGGCCGGCGAACTAAAGCGCTTTGAAAACACATCATTATTGTTAACAGGCGAATACACCAATGTATCGCTAGTGTGCGTGGCTTTTACACCAATTACTAGATGTACATTTGTTCTTGCTGGTGTAGTAGGTAAATGTCTTTGATTTACCGTATTTATAATCTTACCTAGGAATTGACGTCGTTTAGACGGAATTAGATGCGATTGTTTTTAAAACTTGACCTGCCACCGCAGTATACATTAGTAGCGCAAGTTAGAGGAACTCTGTTGAGACAGAGTTCTTATGAGCAGATCGTCTAAGTATGGACGATTGTCACTGGCAGGACTCTGAGATGAGCTATCATCACCAACATCACTTTGGTAAATACCCGAGGCGTTGACACGATGCCAAATGGTAGTGAAATGGTTAATGGTTGTGGCGTTTTGCAAACGCTAGAACCTGTGATGACCAAACCGGAATGGGTAAATACGCATTGTGAAGATCAAGTGCAATTATGCAATTTTGTGGCTCCAATATGCAAATAGTAACCGCAGAAAATCCATTTTCAAACTGCATTAAGTGACTTGCTGATTGAGACTGCGACGGAGCTGTCTGGTTTTGTTACCCCAAACAGAGGGGAATAAATAACCCTGACTCTGTTGGTGTACTACTGCCTGGATATAAAAACAGCTGAAAACCAGCAGAGACTAAATGGCAACCTGCCAAACCGTTCGACAGAGGCAGTCTTGTCCTTTAATCTGTAAATATCTGAGACATCCATGAGTTGATGTCTGGAAACCCCGCAAATGTAACGTGTAAAGACGCGCTTCCAGAATTGGAACATGGAGATGCCTAAGAGGTCATCAAGCCACTGGCTTGCTGACTGTAGCGTCGTGTCGTTACAAGGCGTGACTGTTTTGTCTTTGAAAAAACTGAAGTCTAAAGAGATTAAACGCCGGCACCAGTATTTCCGTTTTGATACTGGCTGCGGTAATGGCTGAATATCAAATTTAGGACCAACAAGTTCTGGCCTTGTCGCACTTAAACTAGCGACGATGAAAGTAACCAGCGTTAGCAGAAGCTTTACAAATATACTCTGCAGCTTCTTTTTCATTGTTTCCATACATAGAGTCTAGTGACCCAAATGTATTCTGGGTTTTTATAATGTTTTACACAGACGCATTTACCAATGGCGGATCGCGTCATTTTGGAAACGATAAAAATAAGAATTTACTTACCGATAATTCTATTTCTCGGAGTCCGTAGTGGATGCTGGGGTTCCCAGGGGGAATAGCGGCTCCGCAGGAGACAGGGCACAAAAAGTAAAGCTTTATGATCAGGTGGTGTGTACTGGCTCCTACCCCTATGACCCTCCTCCAAGCCTCAGTTAGGTACTGTGCCCGGACGAGCGTACACAATAAGGAAGGATTTATGAATCCCGGGTAAGACTCATACCAGCCACACCAATCACACCGTACAACCTGTGATCTAAACCCAGTTAACAGTATGATAACAGCGGAGCCTCTGAAAAGATGGCTCACAACAATAATAACCCGATTTTTGTAACTATGTACAAGTAATGCAGATAATCCGCACTTGGGATGGGCGCCCAGCATCCACTACGGACTCCGAGAAATAGAATTATCGGTAAGTAAATTCTTATTTTCTCTATCGTCCTAGTGGATGCTGGGGTTCCTGAAAGGACCATGGGGATTATACCAAAGCTCCCAAACGGGCGGGAGAGTGCGGATGACTCTGCAGCACCGAATGAGAGAACTCCAGGTCCTCCTTAGCCAGGGTATCAAATTTGTAGAATTTTACAAACGTGTTCTCACCCGACCACGTAGCCGCTCGGCAGAGTTGTAATGCCGAGACCCCTCGGGCAGCCGCCCAAGAAGAACCCACCTTCCTTGTGGAGTGGGCTTTTACCGATTTTGGCTGTGGCAGGCCTGCCACAGAATGTGCAAGCTGAATCGTACTACAAATCCAGCGAGCAATAGTCTGCTTAGACGCAGGAGCGCCCAACTTGTTGGGAGCATATAGTATAAACAGCGAGTCAGATTTCCTGACTCCAGCTGTCCTTGAAATGTATATTTTTAAAGCTCTGACAACGTCCAACAACTTGGAGTCCTCCAAGTCGCTTGTAGCCGCAGGCACTACAATAGGTTGGTTCAGATGAAATGCTGACACCACCTTAGGGAGAAAATGCGGACGAGTCCGCAGTTCTGCCCTGTCCGAATGGAAAATCAGATATGGGCTTTTGTAAGATAAAGCTGCCAGTTCTGACACTCTCCTGGCCGAAGCCAGGGCTAGTAGCATGGTCACTTTCCATGTGAGATATTTCAAATCCACAGTTTTTAGTGGTTCAAACCAATGAGATTTGAGAAAGTCCAAAACAACATTGAGATCCCACGGTGCCACTGGAGGCACCACAGGGGGCTGTATATGCAGCACTCCCTTAACAAAAGTCTGGACTTCAGGAACTGAAGCCAATTCTTTTTGGAAGAAAATCGACAGGGCCGAAATTTGAACCTTAATAGATCCCAATTTGAGACCCATAGACAATCCTGATTGCAGGAAATGTAGGAATCGACCCAGTTGAAATTCCTCCGTCGGAGCACTCCGATCCTCGCACCACGCAACATATTTTCGCCAAATGCGGTGATAATGTTGCGCGGTTACTTCCTTCCTTGCTTTAATCAAAGTAGGAATGACTTCTTCCGGCATGCCTTTTTCCTTTAGGATCCGGCGTTCAACCGCCATGCCGTCAAACGCAGCCGCGGTAAGTCTTGAAACAGACAGGGACCCTGCTGAAGCAAGTCCCTTCTCAGAGGTAGAGGCCACGGATCTTCCGTGATCATCTCTTGAAGTTCCGGGTACCAAGTCCTTCTTGGCCAATCCGGAACCACTAGTATCGTTCTTACGCCTCTTTGCCGTATAATTCTCAATACTTTTGGTATGAGAGGCAGAGGAGGAAACACATACACCGACTGGTACACCCAAGGCGTTACCAGCGCGTCCACAGCTATTGCCTGCGGATCTCTTGACCTGGCGCAATACCTGTCCAGTTTTTTGTTGAGGCGAGACGCCATCATGTCCACCATTGGTCTTTCCCAACGGGTTACCAGCATGTGGAAAACTTCTGGATGAAGTCCCCACTCTCCCGGGTGAAGGTCGTGTCTGCTGAGGAAGTCTGCTTCCCAGTTATCCACTCCCGGGATGAACACTGCTGACAGTGCTATCACATGATTCTCTGCCCAGCGAAGAATCCTTGCAGCTTCTGCCATTGCACTCCTGCTTCTTGTGCCGCCCTGTCTGTTCACATGGGCGACTGCCGTGATGTTGTCCGACTGGATCAACACCGGTTTTCCTTAAAGCAGAGGTTCTGCCTGGCTTAGAGCATTGTAGATTGCTCTTAGTTCCAGAATGTTTATGTGAAGAGACGTTTCCAGGCTCGACCACACGCCCTGGAAGTTTCTTCCTTGTGTGACTGCTCCCCAGCCTCTCAGGCTGGCGTCCGTGGTCACCAGGATCCAATCCTGTATGCCGAATCTGCGGCCCTCCAATAGATGAGCACTCTGCAACCACCACAGAAGAGATACCCTTGTCCTTGGAGACAGGGTTATCCGCTGGTGCATCTGAAGATGCGACCCTGACCATTTGTCCAACAGATCCCTCTGGAAAATTCTTGCGTGGAATCTGCCGAATGGAATTGCTTCGTAAGAAGCCACCATTTTTCCCAGGACTCTTGTGCATTGATGTACAGACACCTTTCCTGGTTTTAGGAGGTTCCTGACAAGCTCGGATAACTCCTTGGCTTTTTCCTCCGGGAGAAAAACCTTTTTCTGAACCGTGTCCAGAATCATCCCTAGGAACAGCAGACGTGTTGTCGGAATTAACTGGGATTTTGGAATATTCAGAATCCACCCGTGCTGTTTTAGCACTTCTTGAGACAGTGCTAATCCCATCTCTAGCTGTTCTCTGGACCTTGCCCTTATTAGGAGATCGTCCAAGTATGGGATAATTAATACGCCTTTTCTTCGAAGAAGAATCATCATCTCGGCCATTACCTTGGTAAAGACCCGAGGTGCCGTGGACAATCCGAACGGCAGCGTCTGAAACTGATAGTGACAGTTCTGTACGACGAACCTGAGGTACCCCTGGTGTGAGGGGTAAATTGGAACGTGGAGATACGCATCCTTGATGTCCAAGGATACCATAAAGTCCCCTTCTTCCAGGTTCGCTATCACTGCTCTGAGTGACTCCATCTTGAACTTGAACTTCTTTATGTACAGGTTCAAGGATTTCAGATTTAGAATAGGTCTTACCGAGCCATCCGGCTTCGGTACCACAAATAGAGTGGAATAATACCCCTTTCCTTGTTGTAAAAGGGGTACCTTGACTATCACCTGCTGAGAGTACAGCTTGTGAATGGCTTCCAAGACCGTCACCCTGTCGGAGGGGGACGTTGGTAAAGCAGACTTCAGGAAACGGCGAGGTGGATCCGTCTCTAGTTCCAACCTGTACCCCTGAGATATTATCTGCAGGATCCAGGGATCTACCTGCGAGTGAGCCCACTGCGCGCTGAAATTCTTGAGACGACCCCCCACCGCCCCCGAGTCCGCTTGAGAAACCCCAGCGTCATGCTGAGGCTTTTGTAGAAGCGGGGGAGGGCTTCTGTTCCTGGGAAGGAGCTGCCTGTTGCTGTCTCTTCCCCCTTCCTCTGCCTCGTGGCAGATATGAATATCCCTTTGCTCTCTTGTTTTTAAAGGAACGAAAGGGCTGCGGTTGAAAAGTCGGTGTCTTTTTCTGTTGGGGAGTGACTTGAGGTAAAAAGGTGGATTTCCCGGCTGTAGCCGTGGCCACCAAATCCGATAGACCGACACCAAATAACTCCTCCCCTTTATACGGCAAAACTTCCATATGCCGTTTTGAGTCCGCATCGCCTGACCACTGTCGCGTCCATAAACTTCTTCTGGCCGAAATGGACATAGCACTTACCCGTGATGCCAGTGTGCAGATATCCCTCTGTGCATCACGCATATAAAGAAATGCATCCTTTATTTGCTCTAAAGACAGTAAAACATTGTCCCTATCCAGGGTATCAATATTTTCAATCAGGGACTCTGACCAAGCTACCCCAGCACTGCACATCCAGGCTGTCGCTATAGCTGGTCGTAGTATAACACCTGTATGTGTGTATATACTTTTTTGGATATTTTCCATCCTCCTATCTGCTGGATCTTTAAGTGCGGCCGTCTCAGGAGAGGGTAACGCCACTTGTTTTGATAAGCGTGTGAGCGCCTTGTCCACCCTAGGAGGTGTTTCCCAGCGCGCCCTAACCTCTGGCGGGAAAGGGTATAAAGCCAATAACTTCTTTGAAATTAGCATTTTTTTATCGGGGGCAACCCACGCTTCATCACACACCTCATTTAATTCATCTGATTCAGGAAAAACTATAGGTAGTTTTTTCACACCCCACATGATACCCTGTTTTGTGGTACCTGTAGTATCAGCAATATGTAACGCCTCCTTCATTGCCAAAATCATATAACGTGTGGCCCTACTAGAAAATACGGTTGATTCGTCACCGTCGCCACTGGAATCAGTGCCTGTGTCTGAGTCTGTGTCGACCGACTGAGGCAAAGGGCGTTTTACAGCCCCTGACGGTGTTTGAGGCGCCTGGACAGGCACTAATTGATTGTCCGGCCGTCTCATGTCGTCAAACGACTGCTTTAGCGTGTTGACACTATCCCGTAATTCCATAAATAAAGGCATCCATTCTGGTGTCGACCCCCTAGGAGGTGACATCCCCATATTTGGCAATTGCTCCGCCTCCACACCAATATCGTCCTCATACATGTCGACACACACGTACCGACACACAGCAGACACACAGGGAATGCTCTTAACGAAGACAGGACCCCACTAGCCCTTTGGGGAGACAGAGGGAGAGTTTGCCAGCACACACCAAAAGCGCTATATATGACAGGGATAGCCTTATAATAAGTGCTCCCTGTATAGCTGCTTTAATAATATAGTTTTGCCACAATTTTGCCCCCCCCTCTCTTTTTTACCCTGTTTCTGTAGTGCAGTGCAGGGGAGAGCCTGGGAGCCTTCCTGACCAGCGGAGCTGTGTGAGGAAAATGGCGCTGTGTGCTGAGGAGATAGGCCCCGCCCCTTTTTCGGCGGGCTCGTCTCCCGCTCTTTAGTGGATTCTGGCAGGGGTTAAATATCTCCATATAGCCCCCGGAGGCTATATGTGAGGTATTTTTAGCCAAAAAAGGTTTTCATTTGCCTCCCAGGGCGCCCCCCTCCCAGCGCCCTGCACCCTCAGTGACTGCCGTGTGAAGTGTGCTGAGAGGAAAATGGCGCACAGCTGCAGTGCTGTGCGCTACCTTAAGAAGACTGAGGAGTCTTCGGCCGCCGATTCTGGACCTCTTCTCGTTTCAGCATCTGCAAGGGGGCCGGCGGCGAGGCTCCGGTGACCATCCAGGCTGTACCTGTGATCGTCCCTCTGGAGCTAATGTCCAGTAGCCAAGAAGCCAATCCATCCTGCACGCAGGTGAGTTCACTTCTTCTCCCCTAAGTCCCTCGTTGCAGTGATCCTGTTGCCAGCAGGACTCACTGTAAAATAAAAAACCTAAGCTAAACTTTTCTAAGCAGCTCTTTAGGAGAGCCACCTAGATTGCACCCTTCTCGGCCGGGCACAAAAATCTAACTGAGGCTTGGAGGAGGGTCATAGGGGTAGGAGCCAGTACACACCACCTGATCATAAAGCTTTACTTTTTGTGCCCTGTCTCCTGCGGAGCCGCTATTCCCCCTGGGAACCCCAGCATCCACTAGGACGATAGAGAAATAGTGGTTAGAGTCTACTCAGTCTCTGTAAAAAATGGAGACATTGACTCACTGGGATTTAGCAATGTATGGTTGTCAAAAACCCCGCCCTATCTGAGTGCTGGTCTAATGTACCCTTCTCACTGGTAGTTATCGGTGTGAGATTTGACATAGAATTGTGCATTAAATTATAAGACCAGTCAACAACTGTCTTTTGTTAGAGCTGGCGGAGTAACTTCCGAGACTCCGATGTTACCGCTCTTGTAATTTGAATTGCCAATGCTTAACATAGGATTTTTAAAAATTATTTGTAGTCTGCGCTAGAGCCTTACTCGCTATGCAGACAGACCCCACAATAGGCAACGGACAGACACTTGCACGACTTATTGTTATGTGTCATATATATATTTTATTGCTGAACAGCATATTTATATGAAACTCATGGTTGTTTCTCTCTACGGAAATCTATAGTAAAAGCGAAAGATTTATTTGATGTGAAGAGAAAATAAGAATTTACTTACCGATAATTCTATTTCTCGTAGTCCGTAGTGGATGCTGGGAACTCCGTAAGGACCATGGGGAATAGCGGCTCCGCAGGAGACTGGGCACATCTAAAGAAAGCTTTAGGATCACCTGGTGTGCACTGGCTCCTCCCCCTATGACCCTCCTCCAAGCCTCAGTTAGGATACTGTGCCCGGACGAGCGTACACAATAAGGAAGGATTTTGAATCCCGGGTAAGACTCATACCAGCCACACCAGTCACACTGTACAACTTGTGATCTGAACCCAGTTAACAGCATGATAATAGAGGAGCCTCTAGAAAAGATGGCTCACTACAACAATAACCCGAATTTTTTGGTAACAATAATTATGTACCAGTATTGCAGACAATCCGCACTTGGGATGGGCGCCCAGCATCCACTACGGACTACGAGAAATAGAATTATCGGTAAGTAAATTCTTATTTTCTCTGACGTCCTAGTGGATGCTGGGAACTCCGTAAGGACCATGGGGATTATACCAAAGCTCCCAAACGGGCGGGAGAGTGCGGATGACTCTGCAGCACCGAATGAGAGAACTCCAGGTCCTCCTCAGTCAAGATATCAAATTTGTAGAATTTTACAAACG
Organism: Pseudophryne corroboree; assembly: GCF_028390025.1. Lineage (NCBI taxonomy): Eukaryota > Metazoa > Chordata > Amphibia > Anura > Myobatrachidae > Pseudophryne > Pseudophryne corroboree. The sequence continues at coordinate 18,710,787 of NC_086453.1, read as the reverse complement.
TATTTGCTCCTGACCAAGTAACTGCTCAGCAAAGTTGTAAAGCCGAGACCCCTCGGGCAGCTGCCCAAGATGAGCCCACCTTCCTTGTGGAGTGGGCATTTTAAGATTTTTGGCTGTGGCAGGCCTGCCACAGAATGTGCAAGCTGAATTGTACTACAAATCAACGAGCAATCGTCTGCTTAGAAGCAGAAGCACCCAGTTTGTTGGGTGCATACAGGATAAACAGCGAGTCAGATTTTCTGACTCCAGCCGTCCTGGAAACATGTATTTTCAGGGTCCTGACCACGTCAAGCAACTTGGAATCCTCCAAGTCCTTAGTAGCCGCAGGTACCACAATAGGTTGGTTCATGTGAAATGCAGAAACCACCTTAGGTAGAAAATTTGAGGACGAGTCCTCAATTCTGTCCTTTCAGAATGAACTATTAAGTAAGGGCTTTTATATGATAAAGCCGCCAATTCTGACACCCGCCTGGCTGAAACCAGGGCTAACTCGTCACTTCCATGTGAGATATTTTAAGTCCACAGTGGTGAGTGGTTCAAACCAATGTGACTTTAGGAAAACTCAACACAACATTGAGATCCCCAAGGTGCCACTGGAGGCACAAAAGGAGACTGTATATGCAGTACCCCTTTTACAAATGTCTGAACTTCAGGCACTGAAGCCAGTTCTTTTTGGAAGAAAATCGACAGGGCCGAAATTTGAACCTTAATGGACCCTAATTTTAGGCCCATAGACAGTCCTGTTTGCAGGAAATGGAGGAAACGACCCAGTTGAAATTCCTCTGTAGGGGCCTTCTTGGCCTCACCCCACGCAACATATTTTCGCCAAATGCGGTGATAATGTTTTGCGGTTACGTCTTTCCTGGCCTTGACCAGGGTAGGGATCTTCAGGATCCGGCGTTCAACCGCCATGCCGTCAAACGCAGCCGCGGTAAGTCTTGGAACAGACAAGGCCCTTGCTGGAGCAGGTCCTTTCTTAGAGGTAGAGGCCACGGTTCGTCCGTGAGCATCTCTTGAAGTTCCGGATACCAAGTCCTTCTTGGCCAATCCGGAACCACGAGTATAGTTCTTACTCCTCTCCTTCTTATGATTCTCAGTACTTTTGGTATGAGGGGCAGAGGAGGGAACCCATACACTGACTGGTACACCCACGGTGTTACCAGAGCGTCCACCGCTATTGCCTGAGGGTCCCTTGACCTGGCGCAATATCTGTCTAGTTTTTTGTTTAGACGGGACGCCATTATGTCCACCTTTTGTTTTTCCCAACGGTTTACAATCAGGTGGAAGACTTCTGGGTGAAGTCCCCACTCTCCCGGGTGAAGGTCGTGTCTGCTGAGGAAGTCTGCTTCCCAGTTGTCCACTCCCGGAATGAACACTGCTGACAGTGCTATCACATGATTTTCCGCCCAGCGAAAATCTTTGCAGCTTCTGCCATTGCCCTCCTGCTTCTCGTGCCGCCCTGTCTGTTTACGTGGGCGACTGACGTGATGTTGTCCGATTGGATCAATACCGCCTGACCCTGAAGCAGGGGTTTCGCTTGACTTAGGGCATTGTAAATGGCCCTTAGTTCCAGAATGTTTTTATGAAGAGATGTCTCCAGGCTTGACCATAAGCCCTGGAAATTCCTTCCCTGTGTGACTGCTCCCCAGCCTCGCAGGCTGGCATCCGTGGCCACCAGGACCCAGTCCCGAATGCCGAATCTGCGGCCCTCTAGAAGATGAGCACTCTGCAACCACCACAGGAGGGATACCCTTGTCCCTGGTGACAGGGTTATCCGCTGAAGCATCTGAAGATGCGACCCGGACCATTTGTCCAGAAGGTTCCACTGTGCGTGGAATCTGCCGAATGGGATTGCTTCGTAGGAAGCCACCATTTTTACCCAGAACCCTTGTGCATTGATGCACTGAGACTTGGTTCGGTTTTAGGAGGTTCCTGACTAGCTCGGATAACTCCCTGGCTTTCTCCTCCGGGAGAAGCACCTTCTTTCTGGACTATGTCCAGAATCATCCCTAGGAACAGAAGACAAGTCGTCGGCAGCTCCGTCGCTCCTCCGCACCGGGTCCAGACGGATATACTGCCATATACTATAAGAAATTCTCCCAAGCCCTTCTCCCCATGTTACATTCACTATTTAACTCGCTGATGGAGGGGAACTCCCTCGATGCAGCGACTACCAGAGCCAATATTGTAGTTATTGCCAAACCTGATCGAGATCCTATGGAACTAAAGAACTATAGACCCATATCGTTATTGAATACAGATTTAAAGTTATTCGCCAAAATCCTGGCTAATCGACTTGCCCCTCACCTTCCCACACTGATACACCCAGATCAAGTAGGCTTTATCCCCAATCGACAGGCTGCGGATAATACTAGACGCCTTATAGATCTCATTCATCTCTCCCATCGGGACGCCACCCCAACATTGGTGGTGGCTCTTGACGCGGAAAAAGCCTTTGATAGGGTAGCCTGGCCCTTCATACAGCATACTCTTCAAGCAATCGGTATCCAAGGCTCATTTTATAATGCCATCACCTCGCTTTATGATAACCCCTCAGCGTCAATTCTGGTTAATGGCCTCACTTCCTCGCCCCTGTCTATCAAAAATGGCACCCGTCAGGGATGCCCACTTTCCCCTTTACTTTTTGCCCTAGTTATGGAACCACTGGCGGCGAAAATCCGTCTGAATCCCAATATCTCAGGTGTCCTGGTGGACAACCATGAATATAAAATCGCTCTATATGCAGATGATGTCATCCTGACTTTGACTAACCCATACACGTCCTTACAACAGCTTTTTCAGGAGATCCATACATATAGCTCCATTTCAAACTATAAACTCAATGCAGACAAAACAGAGATCCTAGATTTACATATCCCCCCGCAGGATATCACTACTTTACGCTCTTCCTTTGCCTGTAAATGGCAAAATACTAAACTTAAATATTTAGGTATTTATCTAACCAAATCTTATTCATCGCTATATGCTGCTAACTTCCCACGACTGATATCTCAGATTAAAACAGATCTTGCGGCCTGGAATAAATTATTTATTTCCTGGTTTGGCCGTATAGCAGCAGTCAAAATGAATTTATTACCACGGATATTGTACTTATGGCAAACCCTGCCTATCCACATCCCAGTCAAAATATTAAAGAATCTACAGCGGGATATATCTAGCTTTATATGGGCTGGGAAGAAACCCAGGGTTAAGATACGGCTATTACAACAACACCGCTCGGAAGGCGGTCTTGGCGTACCAGACCTTACTCGATACTATCGAGCCGCACACCTAGCTTCATGTGTCCTCTGGCACTCACCTCCAGCGCAGAGAACGTGGACATGCATTGAGGCACAATCTCTCCATATCTTCTCACTTGCAACCCTGCTGTGGTCCCCACCCCGCTCCCGACCCGCCTCTACTTTACTTTTGCCAACAGTGCGCTTTTCCCTGACAGTGTGGGATTTTTGCACTCGCTTCTATCAACTCCGATCCCACAATCCCTACCTAACTCCTCTATGGAACAACCCACTGTTCCCACCGGGTAATAACCACGCTGCATTTCAACACTGGACAACACACAATATTCTCTTCCTTCAGGACATTGCCCCTCTTTCCTCATTCCCATCCTTTGAAAATTTACAATCCCGCTACTTGCTCCCTCACTCGGTATTTTACCAATTTTTGCAAATTAGACACTTCTACGGTTCACTCCCTAAACCCACCAATCCCTCCATAGCTACCCCCCTGGAAATATGGTGCTGCGGCTCTCGCTTAACGAAGGGTCTCCTTTCACGCATATATCGAGTGTTACTGTCACACAATGTCCCCCCCAAGGAGAGTCACGAGTTGGCGTGGGAGAGGGAGGTGGGGGAGTCCTTAACCGTAGAGGAATGGGAGGATATTAGACAGGAAATTACCAAGAGCTCTATCTCAGTTCGTATAGCCGAAAACTCATATAAATTGTACTATCCCTGGTACCTACTAGATTACACTCTATTTATCCAACGTGCTCGGACGAGTGCTGGAGATTATGTGGTTGCAGGGGGAGCTTGCTGCATGTTTGGTGGTCTTGTCCAACAATTCGTCAATATTGGGGACAAATTCATAAATTGGTTCTAGAAGTTACGCACTTAACCGTGCCGGACTCACCCTTTTATTCACTACTTTCCCGTCCCATCCCTAACACCTCGCGCCATCAACGAGCCCTAATTAAACATATTCTGAACACAGCCAAATGTCTAATAGCATCCAAGTGGAAATCTGTGGCCCCTCCTACTATGGTCGCTACTATTAATGCAATTTGGTTCACATATAAGTTAGAGCGAATTACGGCCTCTCTTCGAGACTCCCCACTCTCTTTCACCGAGACATGGACACCATGGACCTTGCATGTCAACGCTGAACCTCCATTGACAACCATTTAGCATCTAATACCTAGTGCTACATTCTATATGTTTGATGCTGATTATTTGAGATGTTGTCTGGACCTTACCTACATCGAAAAGTTGTATCTATCGGTGGCTCGGACTGGCCGACCTTTCCCTCCCTCCCCCCTCCCCCCCCCCCCCCCTTCTTCATATTCTTTGTTTTTCCCCCCCTTTCTCTTAACTTTAATGGTTAGTTGTAGCATTTTGGTAATCTGTCTTCATGGAGGCAAGCGAGACAACTATTTATTGATAGATCTATTGAGTTCCCCTCCCTCCTGATCATAATATGTCATTCGTTCCTTATATGCCATCTATTGTTACAACGTTGCATCTGTATGTTTATATCCTTATATAATCAATAAAACATTATTTCAAAAAAAAAAAAAAAAAAAAAAAGAAGACAAGTCGTCGGAACCAGCTGCGATTTTTGGAATATTGAAAATCCAATCGTGCTGCCGCAACACTACCTGATATAGTGCTACACCGATCTCCAACTGTTCCCTGGATCTTACCCTTATCAGGGAATCGTCCAAGTAAAGGATAACTAAAATTCCCTTCCTTCGAAGGAATATCATCATTTCGGTCATTACTTCAGTAAAGACCCGGGGTGCCGTGGACCATCCCTACGGCAGCGTCCGAACTGATACAGTTCTGTACCATAACCTGAAATACCCTTGGTGAGAAGGGTAAATTTTGACATGAAGGTAAGCCTCCTTGATGTCCCGAGACATCATGTAGTCCCCTTCTTCCAGGTTTGCAATCACTGCTCTGAGTGACTCAATTTTGAATTTGAACCTCTGTATGCAAGTGTTCAAAGATTTTAGATTTTAAAATCGGTCTCACCGAGCCGTCTGGCTTCGGTACCACAATAGTGTGGAATAATACCCCGTTCCCTGTTGCAGGAGGGGTACCTTGATTATCACCTGCTGGGAATACAGCTTGTGAATGGCTTCCAAAACTGCCTCCCTGTCAGCGGGAGACGTCGGTAAAACAGACTTTTGGAAACGGCGAGGGGAATACGTCTCGAATTCTAATTTGTAGCCCTGAAATATTATCTGAAGGATCCAGGGGTCTACTTGCGAGTGAGCCCACTGCGCACTGAAATTCATTGAGAACGGGACCCCACCGTGCCTGAATTTGTAAAGCCCTAGCGTCATACTAAGGGCTTTGCAGCGGCGGAAAAGGGTTTCTGTTCCTTGGAACTGGCTGATCTCTGCAGCCATTTTCCTCTCCCTCTGTCACGAGCAGAAAAGAGGAACCCTTTTGTCCGCTTGCCAACCAGGACTGCGCCTGATAATACGGCGTCTTATTTTGAGAGGCGACCTGGGGTACATCCCCTCTTTTAAGGCAATACTTCCAAATGCCGTTTGGAATCCGCATCACCTGACCACTTTACTGGAATAATTGGACAACGCACTTATACTTGATGCCAGTCGGCAAATATTCCGCTGTGCATCCTGCATATATAGAAATGCATCTTTTAATTGCTCTATAGGCAATAATATACTGTCCTTATCTAGGATATCATATTTCCAGTCAGGGAATCCGACCACGCCAACCCAGCACTGCACATCCAGGCTGAGGCGATTGCTGGTCGCAGTATAACACCAGTATGTGTGTAAATACATTTTAGGATACGCTCCTGCTTTCTATCAGCAGGATCCTTAAGGGCGGCCATCTCAGGAGAGGGTAGAGCCCTTGTTTTTACAAGCGTGTGAGCGCTTTATCCACCCTAGGGGGTGTTTCCCAACGCACCCTAACCTCTGGCGGGAAAAGGTATACTGCCAATAACTTTTTAGCAAATATCAATTGTTATCGGGGGGAAACCCACGCATCATCACACACCTCATTTTATTTCTCAGATTCAGGAAAACTACAGGAAGTTTTTCCTCACCAAACATAATACCCCTTTTTTTGGTGGTATTCATATTATCAGAAAAGTGTAAACTTTTTCCATTGCCTCAATCATGCAATGTGTGGCCCTATTGGAAATCACGGTTGTCTCTTCACCGTCGACACAGGAGTCAGTACCCCTGTCGGCGTCTTTATCTGAGGTAACGGGCGCTTTAGGGCCCCTGTATGAGACGTCTGGACATGCACAAGCTGAGTAGCCGGCTGTCTCATGTCAACCACTGTCTTTTATACAAAGCTGACACTGTCACGCAATTTCAACAGTACATCCACTCAGGTGTCGACCCCCTAGGGGGTGACAACACAATTTCAGACACTCTACTCCGTCTCCTTATCATTTTTCTCCTCATACATGTCGACACCAACGTACCGACACACAGCACACACACAGGGAATGCTCTGATAGAGGACAGGACCCCACTAGCCCTTTGGGGAGACAGAGGGAGAGTTTGCCAGCACACAAAAGAGCGCTATATATATACAGGGATAACCTTATATAAGTGTTTTTCCCTTTATAGCTGCTGTATTGTTATATACTGCGCCTAATTTGTGCCCCCCTCTCTTTTTTAACCCCTTTCTGTAGTGTAGTGACTGCAGGGGAGAGCCAGGGAGCTTCCCTCCAACTGAGCTGTGAGGGAAAATGGCGCCAGTGTGCTGAGGAGATAGGCTCCGCCCCTTTCTCGGCGTCCTTATCATCCTTTTTCTGTATGTTTTGGCAGGGGTTAAATGCATCCATATAGCCCAGGAGTTATATGTGATGCATTTATTTTAGCCATATAAGGTTTTTTTATCGATTTATTGCGTCTCAGGGCGCTGCCCCCCCCAGCGCCCTGCACCCTCAGTGACCGGAGTGTGAAGTGTGTTGAGAGCAATGGCGCACAGCTGCGGTGCTGTGCGCTACCTTATCTGAAGACAGGATCGTCTTCTGCCGCCGATTTTTCCGGACCTCTTCGCTCTTCTGGCTCTGTAAGGGGGACGGCGGCGCGGCTCGGGTGACCCATCCAGGCTGAACCTGTGATCGTCCCTCTGGAGCTAATGTCCAGTAGCCTAAGAAGCCCAATCCACTCTGCACGCAGGTGAGTTCGCTTCTTCTCCTCTTAGTCCCTCGATGCAGTGAGCCTGTTGCCAGCAGGTCTCACTGAAAATAATAAACCTAAACTAAAACTTTCACAAAGAGCTCAGGAGAGCCCCTAGTGTGCACCCTTCTCGTCGGGCACAGAAATCTAACTGAGGCTTGGAGGAGGGTCATAGGGGGAGGAGCCAGTGCACACCAGGTGATCCTAAAGCTTTCTTTAGATGTGCCCAGTCTCCTGCGGAGCCGCTATTCCCCATGGTCCTTACGGAGTTCCCAGCATCCACTAGGACGTCAGAGAAACTAGAGTATTCTTTATGTGAAAAACAGTTCACATGGGCATGTGAAACCCGAACCAAATTCCCACTAACACCCCTGCGCCTCTGGTGGCTTAGAGATGTAGGGCAGGAATGTTCCAGAATTACACCCTGGAAAACAACAGGAAGCATGGTTAAAATGGCCCCTTTGCCATGACAAATGTTTCCGTGTTAATCTAGCCTATTATACAGTATAATCACAGGCTGGGTACAACACATGCTCTATTAATAAATATATATATATAGGCTCAATAGCCTATGATAATTACAGACATTAATATATTTATACAGCATTTACATAAGCTGAATAGCCTATTATACAGTGATAATCACAGACTTAATATAGGCTCAATAGCCTATTATACAGTGATAACCACCAACATTAATATATAGGCTGAATAACCTATTATACAGTGATAATAACAGCCATTAATATAGGCTCAATAGCCTATTATACTGTGAAACTCACAGACAGTAATATATGCTCAATAGCCTATTACTCCCAGGACAGGTAACAATACATTATAAATACCTGTCACCTATATATAGCTGCCTATACACTGTGCTGCTGTATATTTAATCCGCCAGAATTCCACCGTGCCTTGTAACGCTGTGTCCTGCGGGAAGCCTGCAGCCTCATAGCGCTGGCACATGTGGGTGGATGGCTGCTGGGCGGCCGGACGGAGCGGCGGTCCCCGTCTCTGTACTGAGACTGAGGGAGCGTCTGCGGCCGTATGGCGCTGGCGGCCGGACGGAGCTGGGCGGCCGGACGGAGCGCTGGGACGGGCGGCCTGCAGACATAGCGGCTGGGGCTTGCGGGCGGAAGAGCGGAAGCAGGTATTAACCCAAACATAGCGGGGCGGCAGCCTGCGCTGACCGCCCCGTTCCCCAGCCTACCTTGTCTCCGGATCATGGCTGCGACGGGCTTCTTATGTGTAAGCTCGTCCAGCTGTTGTAAATTATGGCTGTGACGGGCTTCTTCTGTAAGCTCCGTCCAGCTCTGTAGTCCTGGCTGCGACGGGCTTCTTATGTGTAAGCTCGTCCAGCTGTCTTGTAAATCATGGCTGTGACGGGCTTCTTCTGTAAGCTCCGTCCAGCTCTGTAGTCCTGGCTGCGACGGAGCTTCTTTGTGTAAGCTCCGTCCAGTCCTCTATAGTCATCTGGAGTAGATCATGGCTGCGACGGGGCTTCTTCCTGTAAGCTCCGTCCAGCTCAGGCAGCAGTTCATGGCTGTGACGGGGCTTCTATCTGCAAGCTCCGTTTACAGCAGGTAGTGAACTGCGTGTGGCTGTGAGGGTGCTCTTTGTGAGGACCGACACGCCATGCGCTGCCCGTGCAGCGGCACTATCCCGGACCCATGTTTTTCTTGAAACTGGGAAGGGATGTGCTATTAAAAAAAAATTAAAAATAAAAATGAAAAATTAATAAAAATCTTCCAACAAGTGTGGGAATCCCACAAGCCGATGTTAGTGCTTTGAGCACAGAAAAAACACTGGGTTCGTACACTGAGGTACTCTGGGATATGGAGGGGTGGAGAGTTCTAAATTTAAATATTCAGTGCCTTTGTTCTGCTACGCCGTCCATATCCCAAGAGTACTCCAGTGACCCCTAGTGGATGAAGAAGAAATTGACTTTAAAGCTGTGTCAACCTCGTAAAGTCGTTACATTAGGTAATGGTAAGATTGTCGTCTTTGACAACCTTCCTAGGGAAACATCCACTACCGCCGGAGTCTCCCACTTATCCATTACACCCTTAGGTAGGGGATACGTTACTGGAAACCCTGTTTGGAAATTTAAAGGGTTTGTCAGGTTGTTTCCAAGCCTCCTTCATTTGAGATTGGAGGGATTTAGGAATGGGAAACACTGCTGAACGCGGCCTTTGGGATTCGAACAATTTGAATCTTCTGACTCCTTTACTAATTCTACCTTAAAGTTCAGGATCTCCGTTCGTTTCGATTAAAGAATCAAGATCTGAGATTGCCGTGTCCTCTTTTGGAAAACCGGCTTCTAGCTTAGATTCAATTAACTCACCTTCCTTTGTATCAATGAGAAGACCCTCTTCCTCTGCTTCCGGTACAAGAGGAAGAGGCCTTTTAACCGCCTTGCGCACTCTAGTTACTGCTTGTGCGGTAGGCGTGTACCTGATGAGAAATTCTTCCATCGTTTTTGAGAATCCCGCAGCCCTGATTGTTGCGTGCGGGATTCTATCAGCAAGGTTATCCTTAATCCAGACGGAGCACTTCTCTCAGGTGTAGCGTCCCTGTCTAAGCAGGAATCGCACACCCCGGAGCTGTCAACCTGCGTGCTCCTCTTGTTACAATTCGTACAAACATAACAGGTCTCTGCCCCCCCCCTTTGGAGGTCTTTGCTTTAGACCTGTCAATTAAACACCCTACCAGGGTATTTCGTGGCGCTTTCACCCTTTAAACTAGGAAGAGAAAGGCTGTGAGAGATGACGGAAGCAAAGTTATCGGATCCGGCTGGAATTACCATTCCATTCTTTATATAGAAACCAGAACAGGACAAAAAAATAAAATAAAAAATAAAATATATATATATATATATATACACACACACAAATAAATTAAAAATAAATAAATTAAAACATCAGCCGACAAGCAACCCCCACACCGCAACAGTTAACTCAGCTACGATGGTATAGGTGGTATCCGCTTGCTTCCTTGTATTTTCTTCAGGATCTTTATAATAGAAGTCCTTTGGAAATATAAATAGTATGGTAGAAGTATTTTGTTCAGGATCCTCAGATTTCTGAATATATACTGTCACTAGTAGAGGGAGCTATTGCTACACATAAAAAATCCCTCTTGATATCTAAATGAGGGGGAGGGCTTATCCTTCCCCGTAGATGGCGCCAGTTAGGGATAATTAAAATGGGCGAATGTTTTAGTCACTTCATATTTTACTGTACTGGCCAGCGCTGTGCTCACGGACCATAATTTAAACAATATGGGGAGGCGCGCTGATGCTGAGCGGCCTCTTCCCTTCACGCGGCTGAAGGATCTCCTCAGCCGCGCTGGAAACTGCAGTGTCTGTGGCACGCGCGCGCTACGGGACCGTTACTCACTATGTCCCGTAGCGGCGCTACTCCGTGTCTCCCCATACGCGGCTCTCTCTCAGGTGTTGCACGCTACGGGACCTGCCGCAGCGCGCTGTCTCCCCTGGTGATGCACGCTACGGGACCGTCTCACTCAGTCCCGTAGCGGCGTTTCTGTCTTTCCACTCATTCCCCTAGCGGCGCTTTGTTGCCTTGCCGCTGAAGGGATCACTGTAACCTCTGCCTGGCGCGCCGCTGTGGGGATCTGATAAAGCCCCATAGGGAAAGTTAATAAATATGTACGGGAGCCGGGCGGGGACAGCCCTTGGTATAGGGGGGGCTCTCTGCAACTCCTGCGGGGCCACTTTCAAACAACCAGTACTCACAGTTGGATGACCTTATAGAGATGCAGACCCCTTTAGCTGGAATCATTGTCTCCAATCTTTAACCCCCTTTTTTTAGGGGGACGCAGCTTTTTCATCTGATAAAGCCTGCACCCCCTTTCATTTAGGTGGGATCGGGCATTTACCATCTTATCTTTTAAAAACCTGCACCCTCCCTTTAGTTAGGAGGGATTGGGCCAGTATAAATAAAGAGAAAATAAATAAATAATAATAAAGAATTAAATTAATCTGTATGGAGCAGGAGCTCCTTTCTGTGCTTGTACCTCCTGGCACAATTTTCCAAACTGAGGGAGGAGGGATGTGAAGGGGGAGGAACCGGCTGTGCAGACAATGCTAATTTTAGATTGTGCCACACCTCCGGTTGCAAGCTTCACACCCCTACTGTATAGGACTCCAGTGTCCCCTAGTGGATGAAAGAGAAAATAAGTGTTCAGCCTCTACATATTGTGACATTATAAAGTTCCTGGTAATTGTAAACACTTTCTTTTGCGTATATATATATATATATATCTATATCCATTTTTTGAGCTTGCTTTGTGGGGATTTCTATGATTTATAGTCATTAATAAACATTATGTTTTATATTTTAAACTTGACCAGTGCACATCACAGTTCCCACATTTTATATACTGATGGTTTATGCCGAGCACCCAAACACACACATGGCAAATTGTTCCTTTTATTTAAAATGCTAAACAGGAGGTGAAACATGAAACATTATTATTCTCCAGCAAGTTAAATAAAAAAAAGTGCATAGAAAACAATGTTCTTACAAATCTTTATACAATTATTTACACTCGATCCTCAATACGCTGTCCACTTTATTAGATTAAATTCTGAAACTGCAATATGTTCGCCACTCATTCCCCCCCACGAAACAAAAAAAAAAAAAAAAAAAACCTGTTAAAAATGAAGAAAAGTTCTGGAGACGAGGAAGGATGAACGAGGAGATAGTCCGGAAAAAGACGGTGCACTCTGTTGAGGGTACTATGGGTAAAATGACTCTATAAACGAAGAGCTGAAGAGAAGCTGGGGAACGTTAACCCTTGCAGGGCCTGGAAGGTCATGTAAGTAGCAGCAGAAGGATTAAAAATGATTGTCACTCCCCCCCCCCCCCCGGAAAAGTACTTTGTGTGCTCCCCAAAGAATGGATAGCTTGAGATGGGAGTGAGCTCAACTTTTTGAGAAAAAAAAAAAATGACAGATCAGGATGCGAAAAAGAAAATTAGATATCCTTGCTGTTTGACGTCGTAGCACTAACCCCTTCCCCCCCACCACCCTCCTTAATTTAACACACACACGTACACATTCCCCGAAAATGTGCAAGCTTAAGAAGGGGCGGGCAAGTACTGAAATATAGCAGCAGGGAAGAGGCATAATCCGGAGAGAAGAAAATCAAAGAAGACCCTGAGAGGAAGGAGAGGAATCGCCCTGTAGCCTAGTGGGGACAGGCAGGACAGAGGGTAAAGTGCGGTTTCCTGTAATGCTCTCCTCTCTTCCGAACCTCCAATATGTACAGCTTTCTGAAAGGAGAGAAGCAGAAACACAGCCCAGTCTGGGAGGCTGGTGGGCCTGTCTGCTCCGAGCTTGGAAGTGCCAGCACCTCCACACAGTTTTTGCTGCCAGGCTTTCCTGTCGCTCAGTTGAGGAACCGGCGGCACTTCTTGGCACCACAGTTACAGGGCAGCTTGTTGCTTGCATCCTCGATGGGAAACTTGTAGTCATAGGTCAGCTCCTCGCCGCGGTAAATGCTGCGCAGGGCAAATATTACAATGTGCTTCTGGCCCTCCACATGGATAACCCTCGAGTAGCAGTTGGGCTCGCACGAGTGGTTGATGAATCGGGCTGCGTTGCCGTGCATGGTTGCGTCCACCACATCGAAGTCATCTATACGGAACATGTAGCATCCAATACCCTGTAACACAAACAATAGATATTATATTAGTTGGGCCAAACCCCACAGTTCATTCATCTCACTGGGGAACAATAGGACCAAAGGGAATATTGAGTTTCTATTAGGACTTGAATCTTTAAAAATATCTACTCTGTTTATGCTACTCCCTATTCCCCTGATGAAGCCACAATACCTACTGTAGAAACGTTTCAGTATGGCGAGAAGCTTCTTGTCTTATCTGGTATAAGCGCTTACACCAGTGGTTCCCGATCTTGATCCTCAAGGACCCCCCAACAGTTCATGTTTTCCAGGTCACCTAGCAGGTGCACAGGTGTACTCATTACTCACCGACACATTTTAAAAGATTCACAGGTGGAGCTAATAATTTCACTTGTGATTCTGTGAGGAGACCTGGAAAACATTAACTGTTGGGGGTTCTTCAGGACAAAGTTTAGGATCCACTGGCTTACACAACTGAACTTGAGGGACTGAAAAATAATCAAATCCATTACAGTATCGACTGAACATATTCAAGGCTGTGTACCAATGAAATTACTTCCATTCTGCATCGGGATGGTAACTGAATATGGCATTACAACATATCAGCTCTTGAATGTAAGGTGCTTTACTGCTACTCATTCTGAATGTTCGGCTAGCTCTGGTGGACTCTCAGAGAGGAGAACAGGCCTGATCTCGTAAAAAAAAACAGCAACCAAGTCCTCAGACAACTTGTCTGCATGACAGGTACAGCTAATCCAGCAGTAGCTCTTTAGGAGTCCAATCTGTTTCTTTACCAGGATCAGTGGTTAAGTTCCTCTGTAGATTCCTGGGGTCATGGGCACTATGGGATACAGCAATCTTCTCAAGATACTACCAAGATGAAGATTTTTCATTACCAGCCTTACGATGGATTTGGTAAAACACTAGCCCCTGCAAAAAGCTATCTACCCACTATTCAGAGTGGTAATCCCCACAGTGCAAGCAAATCAGACCAAGACCGGGTTCTAGGCCAACATTTTTGGTCCTGAAACCAAAGCCTTCCATTGAGACAATCATGTACCTCAAACCCTCAAGTCACTGGTTTGGGCGAGCAAGTTCAAGATGGAATCATTGAGATCTGACATCAGCCACATCGGATGGGACCAGTGCATGCTGTCCATGGACTTCATGGAAGCACACCTGAATGCTTCAATCTGGGAAAATCAACAATGTCGTCTCATGCCACCCATTTTCAGACTCGGGAACTCCTTTTTGGTCTTAGTGACTGCCCCTTGGATATCAGGAGTGCAGCCCTGGCTATAATCTTTATGACCTCCCAACAGGATAATGCTACCTTACTTGAAAATATCTTGAAAATAAACCTGCTTCATAATCAGGTGGTGGACTTTTAGTTTTTTTTGATGGACTGTTACAGAAAATGGTAAGGTGTCTATTGGCTTGCAGACTGACATTCGTTCTGTTCTGCATTAAGGTTCTCGGGAAGATGGTTTTATCAGAGGATGTGCACTTTACACAGTTCAAGGGTCATCCAGATCGAAAGGTCTCCATTCACACAATCTCACTCCCTTGGTGGTTGAAGGTAGACAATCTCAACATGGACTGTCTCGATCCAATATGGAACTGGACGACTAACAGATATCTTCCATTCTGGAGGCTGTTCTTCGCTAGTTTCAGGTTGTTGTCGTCTCTGGCAGAGGTCAGGCTTCTGAGTAATGCCATAAATTGAAAGTATGGTAGTAAATGTTCTAAGCTCAGGAACACAACTTCTCCTGCGGGCAAAGCAATCACTGCGGTGGCATAAATGAATATTCAGGGAGGCACAAAGAAAAAGGCCTCAAGGATTAGATATGGTGAGCAGGTCATAATTTTTGGCCACTAAAGGCAAAATTCATATTTCGGGTTAAGAACTGTCAAAATGGTCATAATACAACGAATCTTAGGCTTTCATGGCTTCATCAAGATGTTTTCCCATAAAGGAAGATCTACTAAAACTGGAACTTTCCTCCCATCAGAGATCAGCCTGGGTGGTCGTAACCTTGTTCAGGATGGGAAACCTGATTCGACAACAAGCTATCACTGGGCCTGTTAAACCTGTTCTTTATGGGTTTCTTCTAGAAGCGTCTAGTACTCCTACTGGGTGTGCAGAGCTTTCTGCAGTGTGAGGCGAGCTATTCCTTGAGAACTGAGTTGTGTTGAAATTATCACAGCAGTCTTTTTGAACCTCTAGACACGGTGGATCTCAAGTCTCTCACGTTTTCCTTCTAGCCATTTCCATGACTTGGAGGGTGTCTGAACTAGTCGTTTAGTTTCACAAGTCTGGTGCTTCAGGATGAAGATTGGGTCGTTCCCCATAAATAACCACAATTTTTTCAGCCTAAGGTGGTCTTTAAAGGTTGGTACACACCAGAATGACAGCCCATCGGGCCGAATTTCCTTCGTCCAGGACCATGGCTGATTGCCCGTACACGCCAGGAAGATTTTATTAAAACGACAGAACGATGACTGTTGGGTCCATCGTTAATATACCCTGGTTCGCATGTGATATCTTCAGGTTAGCCGTGCAGCACGGCCTACTAGAAAATATAGCATACGACCCGCAGGAACGCACAATCGCGCATACACACTGCCAGATATGTCGCTACGATACGGCCAGACAGCATATCGTGCCAATATTGCCCAAGAGTCAGCCCTAAGAGGAAGAGACGTCGCTTCACTCACTTGATTGTTGTCCTGGTATTAAAGATACAGGTCAAAAAATAGGATTTTGGTTACCTACCGGTAAATCCTTTTCTTGTAGTCCATAAGGGATACTGGGGTCTTAGTACAATGGGGTATAGATGGGGTCCAAAGGAGCCGGTGCACTTTAAATTTCTTCAACTGGGTGTGCTCCCCTCCTACAGCCAGTCTAGGTAAAACTGTGCCCGAAGGAGAATGGACATACTTGAGAGAAGGAACATAACGAGTGGTGAGATTCACACACCACAACATAAACCGACCAGCAACGGCTGGTAACAAAACAGCAACAGCTGAACAGGTACATTTTTACAGAAGAAAAACTTGCATAAGAGTCAACGCACTGAGGCGGGCGCTCAGTATCCCTTATGGACTACAAGAAAAGGATTTACAGATAGGTAACTAAAATTCTATTTTCTCTAGCATCCATAAGGGATACTGGGGTCTTAGTACGATGGGTACGTCCCAAAGTTTCCAGAACAGGCAGGAACATGCGGAGACTTCTGCAGCACCATCTGCCCAAACTGGAAATCCTCTTTGGCCAGGGTATAGAACTTCACAAAGGTGTACTTCCGACCAGGTAGCAGCTCGGCATAGTTGCAAGGCCGAGACTCCACGGGCAGCCGCCAAGTAAGAACCCACCGATCTTGTAGAGTGGGCCTTCAGAGACTGAGGAACAGGTAGGGCTGCCGACACATAGGCCTGTTGGATAGTAAGCCTGAGCCAACGAGCAATGGACTGCTTAGAAGCAGGGCAACCATTTTTCTGCGCATCATAGAGCACAAACAGGGAATCAGTCTTTCTGATCCGAGCGTCCTCTTGACATAAATCTTCAAGGCTCACACAGCATCCAATGCCTCCGGAGGAGCAGAAGAGCCAGAACTAGACGGGACCACAATAGGTCGGTTCAAGTGGAATACTGCCTAGTCCTCAACTCTGTCTTCATGAAAGACCAAGTATAGACTTTTACACGATAATTCTGAGACACGCCTAGCAGAAACCAGGGCCAGCAACATTACCGTCTTCCACGTATGGTACTTGTCTTCTACAGCCATCAAAGGTACAAACCAGGAGGACTGTAGAAACTCCAAGACCATATTTAAATCCTAGGGTGCCGTTGGCGGCACAAAAGGGAGGCTGTATGTGAAGTACCCCTTGCAAGAAAGTCTGAACTTCTGGCAACATTGCCAACTTCTTCTGGAAGAAAATAGAGAGGGCTGAAATATGGACCTTGAGGGAGCCCAGACGTAGGCCCATATCCACTTCAGCATTTAGGAAACACAAGAAGCGTCCCAGGTGAAAATCCGCAGAAGGATACGTGCGCTCCTCGCACCAAGAAACATATCTCCTCCAGATATGATGGTAATGCTTTGACATTACAGGCTTCCTGGCCTAAACCATGGTTGCAATAAAATTTTTGGAAAATCCTTTGCGAGCTAGGATGTTCCGCTCAACCACCATGCCGTCAAACGAAGCCGCTGTAAGTCCGGGTAGACGAACGGACCTTGTTGAAGAAGATCTCTTCTCAGTGGCAGAGAACAAGGGGTCTTCGACAGACATGTCCAGAAGATCCGCGTACCACGCCCTCCGAGACCAGTCTGGGTCAATTAGAATTGCCTGGACTCTTTGATGCCTGATTCTCTTTAGCACCCTTGGGAGTAACGGAATAGTCATTAACAGGTAGCCCAACCAGTAACGCCACAGCGTCGTCAGTGCATCCACTGCCCTCGCCTGATGGTCCCTGGTTCTTGAACAATACCAGCGAAGATTCTTGTTGAGCCGTGAAGCAATCAGGTCGATCTGCGGGCAGCCCCACAGGTTGGTGATCTGACGAAACACCTGCGGAAGGAGGTCGTGACGACTCAGGAAGCCCACTTCCCAGTTGTCCACCCCCGAAATAAAGATGGCTGACATTGCTCTTGCATTTCTTTCTGCCCACAGGAGTATCCTTGACACTTCTCGCATGCAGGCTCTGCTCTTTGTTCCTCCCTGTCGACTGATGTATGCCACTGCAATGGCGTTGTCAGACTGTACTTGAATGGCCCGATCCTGAAGCAGAGAAGAGGCCTGAAGCAGAGCGTTGTAGATCGTCCGAAATTCCAGAATGTTGATCGGAAGTAGGGCTTCGTGGGAGGACCACCTGCCCTGGAACGGAGTCCATTGGGTGACAGCTCCCTATCCCCTTAAGACTCGTATCCATTGTGAGGAGGATCCAATCCTGAATCCCGAAACTTCGACCTTTCACAGCAGGTTTGAGGACTGTAGCCACCACAGGAGGGAAACCCTGGCCTGAGGTGAGAGGCGTATGATCCGATACATCTGAAGATGTGATCCGGACCACTTGCTCAGGAGATCCAATTGAAATGTTCTGGCATGAAACCTTCCGTACTGGATCGCCTCCTAAGAGGCTACCATCTTTCCCAACAACTGTATGCAAAGATGGATGGATATCTGAGAATGTCATAGTAGTACTGCAGTACCCGGTTAATGTGTGGAGTGGACAGAGCAAGCTCTTTACCCATCTCCCTGTCTAAATTTTCATACAATATATGGCTCCCAGACAGGGTGCATATCAGACATGAAACTAATAAGAACAGATACTACTGTTGATCTTGGCCAGAAGGCCGAGAGGCAATGCACAGGCATTTATAAGGACAATTTTTTTATTTATTTTGACCGCCTCGCATAGGAAGCTTTTAAACTCCTGTATATGCCGCATAAGCAGCAAAAAGCCAGCTGGCAATGCTTTCTCCTTTTAACCCTGCTAAAGGTTAGCGGGCCTATGGCCCTAATTCAGATCTGATCGCTCGCTAGTTTTTGCAGCGCTGCAAACAGATAGAAGCCGCCTATAGGGGAGTGTATTTTATAGTTTTGCAAGTGTGCGAACACGTGTGCATCTGCCCTGTACAAAAACAGCTTGTGCAGTTTCTGAGTAACTCTGACCTTACTCAGCCGCTGCGATCACTTCAGCCTATTCGAGCCCGGAATGGACGTCAGACACCCGCACTGCAAACGCATCGATACGCTTGCGTTTTTCCAACCACTCCCAGAAAACTGTCAGTTGCCACCCACAAATGCCCTCTTCCTGTCAATCTCCTTGCGATCGGCTGTGCGAATGAATTCTTCGCTAGAACCAGTGCACAGCAACGATCCGCTTTGTACCCGTACGACGCGTCTGCGCATTGTGGTGCATGCGCAGTAGTTACCTTAATGCTGTGCAGCGAAAAACGGTAGCAAGCGAACAGATCTGAATTAGGCCCTATGTACTAACGGCCTGCGTAATCCAGTAGCCTACAGAGATGGGTCTCTAACCTTGTGGTTATGTATTAGACATCAGTTTTCCATTTCATGGGAAAGCACAGCATACCTCTCAACTGTCCCGATTTTCGCGGGACAGGTCCCATTTTTTTGGAACTGTCCCACCCGCGGTCTGCAGTGTCCCCCAGGGAGGGTGGACGGGAGGCAGTTGGGAGGCTCCTGCACTCACTGCTCTGCGATGAATAGATGCTTCTATTCAGTGCAGACAGAGAGGGGGCATGCCAGCAGCTCATAGAGCGCTGGGCTTGCCCCCTCAATGACGAAAACGTGGGGACATGGCTCGAGACTCATCCCACTAAGCCACGCCCCTTTTCCATAGGACATGCCCCCTTTTCGGGGTGATGTCCCTCCTTGCTAGAGACAGAAGTTGGGAGGTATGGTACAGGGAGAACATACAAACTCCACACAATATAGGGTCGTGATGGGCACAGAACCCCACGACCCCAGTGATGTGAGGCAGCAAGCCAATCTCTGATAGACAACCCCCTTTGAACAGGTATTCCTGTTTATTTTTTGATATTGACTTATCCACTTTAGGGGTTTTTCCAGACCTTTCTATCCTCTGCAGGGAAGGTAAGGCTGTATATGAATTTCTTAAGTCACATGAATTATCGTATTAGGCAGACTCCATGATCCCCTGAATGAGTTACCAGTTAACTCAATGGAGACTTTTCTGTGTACATAAATATCTGGTATATTTACACAGATCTTACAGCATAATAATTGCTCCACTCCCTAAGGTACAGAATTTCTATAACCTCTTAAGAAGCAATATCTTAAGATTTGGCAGCAGCTAGCAAGTTTACCCTTCAGACATAGCACAAAAACACAGCTACACTGTGGTCTATGTAATCATTCCCCTCCTCTGCCTGTAGGCAACGTTGTATCCTCACCTTCAGCCATACGTTAGGGGTGTGCAGCATGCTGCGATTGTGACGGCTAAGGTGCAGTGCCCCGCTGCACAACAACCTCTCAGGACGGTGGTCCTGCAGCGGGGAAGCGGCTATGACGCCTTACAGAGGCCGGTGACCGCCCCCTCCCCCTAAACTCCCACTGTGCAGGTATGCTGTTGCCCAAACAGCATACCGAAAATAAAGTTTTAAAATAAACTGAAGAAAAAACTCTCTGGAGCTCCAGAGAGCGAATCCTCTCCTGAGGACACTTTTTTCTAAACTGCTTGTGGGAGGGGGCATAGAGGGGAGGAGCCAGCACACCCAGTGGAAGAAATTGAAAGTGCACCGGCTCCTTTGGACCCCGTCTATACCCCATCGTATTAGATTCCCCCCAATATCCCTTATGCATGCTAGAGAAAATAGGATTTTGGTACTTATCAGGTAAATCCTTTTCTTTGAATCCATAGGGGTCACTGGAGTACTCTTGGGATATGGATGGCTTCCGCAGGAACAGGGCACTGAATATTTAAATTTAGTAATTCTCCTCCCCTCCATACTCCCAGAGTACCTCAGTGTTTTTTACTGAGCCGAACAGGAGCAATAGAGAGGTTGACAATGGAGAATTACATATAACATAACGGACAACAATAAAGTTGACACAGAACGTTACTGACAACTAAACAGTTGACACCATAACTGATAGAACTTGAAAATTTGAACTAGCCGGTGAGAATGTGTTACCATAAGATCCCCTGAACTTACCACAAACCAGGTAAAACTGCTCTGGGTGGGCGTCCAGTGCCCCCTATGGATTCAAAGAAAAGGATTTACCTGGTAAGTACCAAAATCCTATTTTCTTTTTCATCCACTAGGGGTCACTGGAGTACTCTTGGGACGTACCAAAGCTTCCCCCGTGGGCGGGAGAGCTGTTTGGCACCTGTAACACTAGGCGACCATAGCTAGATGCTGATGCCGCAAACGTATCAAACTTGTAAAAGCGCACAAACGTGTGCACTGAAGACCATGTAGCCGCACGGCAAAGCTGCGTCGTAGAAGCCCCACGACCAGCTGCCCATGAAGTTCCCACAGAACGTGTGGAATGAGCTGTTACTGATGTAGGCGGCTGTAACCTAGCATGAAGGTAAGCCTGGAAGTATGGTCAGTTTAATCTATCTGGATAAGGTCTGCTTAGAAGCTGGCTAACCCATCCTGGCAGCATCATAGAGAACAAACAACGTATCCGTCTTACGAACAGTAGACGTTCGGGCTACATAAACGCGTAGTGCGCGTACCACATCCAAAGTTCAAGAATCTTCTGATAACACCGGAACTACTATTGGTTGATTAATGTGAAAAGATGACACTACCTTTGGCAGGAAAGCGGGATTCATCCGAAGTTCCACTCTGGCATCATGAAACACCAAATACGGTGGCTTGCATGACAAGGCACCCAAATCGGAAACACGCCTTGCCGAAGCCAAGGCTAGTAGGAAAATTGTTTTCCAAGTGAGAAACTTAATATCCACTTGTTGTAAGGGTTCATAATATGAAGACTGTAAGAAATCTAAAACCAGATTCAAGTCCCATGGCGCTGTAGGTGGAATGAATGGAGGCTGTACTCTGAGGACACCTTGCAGAAAGGTGCGTACAGACGGCAATAGAGCCAAACGTCTTTGAAAGTAAATTGACAAAGCAGATACCTGCACCTTTAGTGTAGATAAATGCAGTCCCTCCATCTAACCCCGTCTGTAGAAATAACAACTTGAAAGATGATGTCGGAAACTTCCGAGCTTCACACCAACCTATATATGCACGGCAAATTCTGTGATGATGAGCTGCCGTAACTGGCTTCCTAGCACGTAACATGGTTGGTATAACCGATTCTGGAATGCCCTCTCTTTTTAAGAGGGCGGTCTCAACAGCCACCTCGTCAAACGCAGCCGCGCTAAATCAGGATAATGGAACGGACCCTGTTGTAACAGGTCCGGACGTAGCGGGAGCGGCCAAGGATAGTCTGCAAGTAGTCCGCGGAGATCCGAGAACCAAGCTCTCCGAGGCCAATGAGGCGCCACTAGTATGACACTGGCGGACTCTCTTTTGATCCGTTTTAGCAACAGAAGGAGCAGCGGAAACGGTGGAAACAGATACATGAGGCTGTACGGCCACGCGATTGTGAGAGCATCCACCGCCACTGCCTTTGGATCTCTCGTTCTGGACACATACTGGGGCGTTTGGTGATTGTGGCAAAATGCCATCAGGTCCACTTGAGGGTAACCCCACCTATGGACCAACATGTGAAACACTTCTGGATTTAATGCCCATTTTCCTGGATGAAAATCCAGATGGCTGAGATAATCCGCCTCCCAGTTGTCCACTCCCGGAATGAACACTGCCGACAATATCACTTGGTGATGCTCGGCCCAAATGAGGATTCGAGCTACTTCCCGCATTGCCATGCGGCTTCTCGTTCCTCCGTGTTTGTTGATGTATGCGACTGCCGTTGCGTTGTCTGACTGCACTTGAACAGTCTGAGACCGAAGCATGTGCACTGCTTGTCGTAGCGCATTGTAAATTGCCCGGAGTTCCAGGACATTTAGAGACAGCAATCTTTCGTGATCCGCCCAGAGACCGTGGAGCTGACAATTTTGAACCACAGCTCCCCAACCTCTGAGACTCGCGTCTGTCGTTAGAATTATCCAATTCCAGGCGCCGAACCCTTTCCCTGCGGTTAGATTGTGTACCTTGAGCCACCAGAGTAGAGATACTCTGTCCCGTGGAGACAACCTCACCATCTGGTGAATCTGCAGATGCGAGCCTGACCACTGTGCGAGCACATCCAGTTGGAAAGGACGCAAGTGAAATCTTCCGACCTGAAGCGCTTCGAAAGCCGCCACCATTGTGCCTAAGAGGCGAATGCACAAATGTACAGAGACTGTGCGTGGCTTGAGCACTAATTGTACCAGATGACGAATAATCTGTACTTTCTGTTCTGGTAGGTAGATTCTTTGATTTACCGTATCGAGAATCATACCTAGGAATTGAAGTCATTGAGACGGAATTAGATGTGATTTCTTGAAGTTGACAATCCAACCGTGGTGAACTAGTACATTGTGCGTTAGCAACGCATGTTGGAGGAGCATCTGTTGAGACGGAGCTTTGATGAGCAGATCGTCCAAGTACGGAACTACCATCACTCCCAGGGATCTGAGATGAGCTATCATCACAGACATCAGTTTGGTGAATACCCAAGGCGCTGACGAGAGGCCAAACGGTAGAGCCTGAAACTGGTAATGGTTCTGCTGTAACGCAAAACGCAAGAACCTCTGATGAGGTGGCCAAATCGGAATGTGTAAGTACGCATCCTTGAGATCCAGCGCAATCCTGAATTCTTGTGGCTCTAAACCCGCAATTACTGACCGCAGAGATTCCAACTTGAATCTGTAGTAAGTGACGTACTGACTGAGGCCCTGTAAATTCAATATTGACCTGACCGAGCCACCCGGCTTTGGTGCCACAAACAGACTGGAATAATAACCCTGATCTTGTTGGTGTACAGGGACCGGAATCAAAACTGCTGAATCCAGCAGAGACTGAATGGCAATTTGCAGAACCGCCCTCTTGTCGTCCGACACAGGCAGTCCTGTCTTGAAAAACCGCAGTGGCGGGAGACAGTCGAACTCTATTTTGTAACCTTTTTACACTAAATTGCTGTCTGGAACCACGCCAAATGGAACGTCTGAAGGCGTGCCCCCACAACTGGAGATCCGAGATGGGCTGGGTGCCCGTCATGCCACTGGCTTGTCGATGGTCTTAGCGTCCTGACGACGGTTAGTGGTTTGTTGAAACCACGTCCTCTACCACGTCTACCGTGTGTGGTAGTTCCTGTATCACGGCATTGAAAGGGCTGAGGTCTAAAGGATTGGAACGCTGGTCCAGAGTATTACCGTCTAGGTACCTCAGAAATCCATATGTCCACTTCAGGACCAAACAATTTCTCGCCAGCGTAAGGTAACGCTTCTTTAACCTCTGCCTCAGTCTGCCAAGAACGCAGCCAGAGGGCACGTCGTGCCGCAACTAGTGAAGCTGAAAGGGGATAACAAACCTGGCCGACATCCATAGAAGACATCCCTAGATACTCAGCAGATTCACAGATGTGATCAGTGAGAAGTATAAGGTGGTCTTCCCGTAGGCTGACCTGAGCTGTGTTCCACGCAGCTACAGCCTTATTCTCCCAAATTCCCACTAAAGTAGATCTAAGCAACACCACGGCTGATGTATACATTGACTTTAGCATAGCTTCTAGCTTACACTCCGACGGGTCTTTAAGCGTAGTAGCAGTTGGAATGGGTAACTCTGTGAAAGTTTTGACACCAGCGAATTCACAGCCGGTGGATTTTCCCATTCATAGACTCTGGTTTATTAAGAGAATCTGAATAAGGAAAACACACTGGAGATCTCTGTTGTTTAGCAAATAACACTTCATTTGAAATAGGTTCTTCAGTCTGTAAAATCTAGAACCTGATGTACTGCCCTGATGAGATTATCTGTAAAATCTAGAACCTGACGTACTGCCCTGATGAGATTATCAATGGCGGGGCTATCAGTAACCTCACTATCTGACTACTGGCACACCTCACCCTCCTCATATTCTTCTTGCGATATGAGGTATGGCATTGAATCGTCATAACGCAACATACCTGAAACTGGGAAGTTATACGACAAATGATAACTATTTTTCGGAATAGAGCTAGACTTTTGTGCAAAGTTCTGGACGTCTCCTGAGCCCCTACTGGTATCTCAGGAGGCATTGCCCTAGCCTCAGTTCTCGCCGTCTCACGTTCCTTACATGCCGTGGCCATTTTCGATTGTAAACCCGACATTACATCCTCCAGCCTTGGTATGGAGGCTGAGGGGAAGGGAACGTATTTGTAGCTGTATTTACAAACATATTGTGCATGTGGTAGATCCCTCAGGACACACACGCACAGACGTTGCAGTTAAGCTGCTTTTGAGTTAGCATTAGCCTTACTCATTATGTACAGAGACAGACAAGTAGACAAAGATAAAGAAGTCCCACGACTCAGTAAATGTTACTAAAGTGTATATAAGCCCGAAGTGCAGTGCACATGGGCAACACTACATGAAACCTGATCTGTGCAAAATTCACAGTAACACCCATGCTCCATCCGATGGCCGAGTGTAGTAGGACAGCAACTTCCTGAAAAAAGAAGCAGGAAGTAGAGTTAAAATGGCGTCCTGCCATGTGCTTAATATATACAAAGATATAATAAGAATTTACTCACCGGTAATTCTATTTCTCGTAGTCCGTAGTGGATGCTGGGAACTCAGTAAGGAACATGGGGAATAGACGGGCTCCGCAGGAGACTGGGCACTCTAAAAGAAAGATTAGGTACTATCTGGTGTGCACTGGCTCCTCCCTCTATGCCCCTCCTCCAGACCTCAGTTAGGGAAACTGTGCCCGGAAGAGCTGACCCAATAAGGAAAGGATTTGGAATCCCGGGTAAGACTCATACCAGCCACACCAATCACACCGTACAACTCGTGATACTATACCCAGTTAACAGTATGAATAACAACTGAGCCTCACGAACAGATGGCTCATAACAATAACCCTTTAGTTAGGCAATAACTATATACAAGTATTGCAGACAATCCGCACTTGGGATGGGCGCCCAGCATCCACTACGGACTACGAGAAATAGAATTACCGGTGAGTAAATTCTTATTTTCTCTGACGTCCTAGTGGATGCTGGGAACTCCGTAAGGACCATGGGGATTATACCAAAGCTCCCAAACGGGCGGGAGAGTGCGGATGACTCTGCAGCACCGAATGAGCAAACTCAAGGTCCTCCTCAGCCAGGGTATCAAACTTGTAGAATTTTGCAAACGTGTTTGATCCCGACCAAGTAGCAGCTCGGCAAAGTTGTAAAGCCGAGACCCCTCGGGCAGCCGTCCAAGAAGAGCCCCCTTCCTCGTGGAATGGGCCTTTACGGATTTAGTATGCGTCAGTCCAGCCGCAGAATGTGCAAGTTGAATCGTGGAGCAGATCCAGCGAGCAATAGTCTGCTTAGAAGCAGGAGCACCCAGCTTGTTGGGTGCATGCAGGATAAACAGCGAGTCAGGTTTTCTGACTCTAGCCGTCCTGGAAACATAGATTTTCAGGGCCCGGACTACGTCCAGCAACTTGGAGGCCTCCAAGTCCCGAGTAGCCGCAGGCACCACAATAGGTTGGTTCAAATTCAACGCTTAGGGAGGAATTGGGGACGCGTCCTCAATTCTGCTCTGTCCGTATGGAAGATCAGATAGGGGCTTTTACAGGACAAAGCCGCCAATTCTGACACCCGCCTAGCCGAAGCCAAGGCCAAAAGCATGACCACTTTCCACGTGAGATATTTTAATTCCACGGTCTGAAGTGGCTCAAACCAATGTGATTTTAGGAAATCCAACACAACGTTGAGATCCCAAGGTGCCACTGGGGGCACCTGAATATGCAGCACTCCCTTAACAAACGTCTGAACTTCAGGCAGTGAAGCCAGTTCTTTTTGAAAGAAAATAGACAGGGCCGAAATCTGGACTTTAATGGAACCCAATTTTAGGCCCATTGTCACTCCTGACTGTAGGAAGTGCAGAAAACGACCCAGCTGAAATTCTTCTGTGGGGGCCTTCATAGCCTCACACCAAGCAACATATTTTCGCCATATGCGGTGATAATGCTTTGCGGTCACCTCTTTCCTAGCTTTTATCAGCGTAGGAATGACTTCAACCGGAATGCCCTTTTCCATCAGGATCCGGCGTTCAACCGCCATGCCGTCAAACGCAGCCGCGGTAAGTATTAGAACAGACCGGGCCCCTGCTGTAGCAGGTCCTGTCTGAGAGGCAGAGGCCAAGGGTCCTCTGAGATCATTTCTTGCAGTTCCGGGTACCAAGTCCTTCTTGGCCAATCCGAAACGATGAGTATAGTTCTCACTCCTCTCTTCCTTATTATCCTCAGCACCTTTGGTATGAGAGGAAGAGGCGGGAACACATAAACCGACTGGTACACCCACGGTGTCACTAGAGCGTCCACAGCTATCGCCTGAGGGTCCCTTGACCTGGCGCAATATCTTTTTAGCTTTTTGTTTAGGTGGGACGCCATCATGTCCACCTGTGGCCTTTCCCAACGGTTTACAATCAGTTGGAAGACTTCTGGAGGAAGTCTCCACATAAGCCTCCTCATCAAACATGTCGACACAGCCGTACCGACACACCGCACACACACAGGGAATGCTCTGACTGAGGACAGGACCCCACAAAGTCCTTTGGGGAGACAGAGAGAGAGTATGCCAGCACACACCACAGCGCTATATAATTAGGGATTTACACTATTACAGAAAGTGATTTTTCCCTATAGCTGCTTAACATGTATAGTTTGCGCCTAAATTTAGTGCCCCCCCTCTCTTTTTAACCCTTTGAGCCTGGAAACTGCAGGGGAGAGCTTGGCGAGCTGTCTTCCAGCGGAACTGTGAAGAGAAAATGGCGCCAGTGTGCTGAGGGAGATAGCCCCGCCCCCTTCTCGGCGGGCTTATCCCGCTCTTTTATTAATATTATGGCAGGGGATTTTTACACATATATAGTTTATTAGACTATATTATGTGTTTTGTTTTTTTTGCCATGTTAAGGTACTCTAATTGCAGCCCAGGGCGCCCCACCCCAGCGCCCTGCACCCTTCAGTGACCGGAGTATGTGGTGTGCATGGGGAGCAATGGCGCACAGCTGCAGTGCTGTGCGCTACCTTAATGAAGACCGGAGTCTTCAGCTGCCGATTTTCTTCTCGGAATCTTCCGTCTTCTGGCTCTGCAAGGGGGACGGCGGCGCGGCGCCGGGACCGGACGACCGAGGCAGGGCCTGTGTTCGATCCCTCTGGAGCTAATGGTGTCCAGTAGCCTAGAAGCCCAAGCTAGCTGCAAGCAGGTAGGTTCGCTTCTCTCCCCTAAGTCCTTCGTAGCAGTGAGTCTGTTGCCAGCAGATCTCACTGAAAATAAAAAACCTAATAAATACTTTCTTTACTAGGAGCTCAGGAGAGCCCCTAGTGTGCAACCAGCTCGAGCCGGGCACAGATTCTTACTGAGGTCTGGAGGAGGGGCATAGAGGGAGGAGCCAGTGCACACCAGATAGTACCTAATCTTTCTTTTAGAGTGCCCAGTCTCCTGCGGAGCCCGTCTATTCCCCATGGTCCTTACAGAGTTCCCAGCATCCACTAGGACGTCAGAGAAATATACCTACATCCAATATATATATATATATATATATATATATATATATATATACACATACATACATACACATACACGCACACCGACCAACACATATACATATATATATATATATATCCAAATACACAAGCATATATACCCATCTATTTAAAGCTATATGCAATATAGGCTTAAAAGCCTGAACGTGTGCTGTGCATATAATGTGCTGCTGCACTAAAATGCAGCTTAGTTTATGAGGCCTCTCGCTTCAATGCGGGCACAATCCTCTCCTCTCCCGCGTGACCTCCCCCTCACAGACGGACCGCGGCAGCAAGCACTGTCCGGGTCAGTCTCCCCTCTCTCCTCCCCCGGCAGACAGAGCCGCGCCAGCCGCCCGGAGCTCTGAAGAGGAAGGGAGGGGGAGAGCAGCGGCGCAGGGAGCCGAGCGGTGGAGAGCGCCCAGCGGCGGCTGCTAGTACTAGCAGTCCGGGCTGGGTAGTGGCCGGCGCTGGCGGGCGGCTGGGAGTGACCGTGGTATCAGCGGCGCAGGGCTAAGAATAAAATAGAAAACTTTTCAGACCCCACATGACGGGCGGCTGCGTGAGCTGACCGCCCCTACCCCCAGCAATATAAATAAAAGCAGCAGTGCCCCTTACCTTATGCTGATGGTGGAGGCTGTGACAGGGCTTCTTGGTAAGCTCGGTCTCCCTCCTGCAGTCTCAGTGACTGAGCTGCCTGTAGGCTATGAGGGTGCTCTGTAGTGAGGACCGACATGCCAAGAGCTGCATGCAGCAGCTTTCACTATCCCGGACCCTCGCCTTTTGGAAGGGGGGAAGGGATGTGTGTAAAGTTTAGTAAAAATCAAAATAAAAAATAAAATATTCAAAATAAGTGTGGGAGCTCCACACCAGCCTTGTTGCTACTTCGAGCACAGAAAAAACACTGAGGTACGCTGGGAATATGGACGGGAGGAGAGTTACTAAATTTAAATATTCAGTGCCCTGGTTCTGCTAAAGCCGTCCATATCCCAAGAGTACTCCAGTGACCCCTAGTGGATGAAAAAGAAATACAGGTAAAAAAAGAGCAAGAATGTAGGATGACTGATGGTATTCTGGCGCCTTATGATGCTTCCAGGAAAAACATGAAAGTTTGCCAGTGTCTAAATAGACTGCCACCAGATGGACGACATTGTGGTACAATTTCATTGGGCATCGTAGCCTCTAGTTGACACACAGTGGCAGTACCCTTTTATTTAAGCCACTGATAGCTCTTCACACCTGGGCCAGTGAACGCCCCCACTCACAAGTACCCTACTAGATCAGTGGATGCATCTTCAGTCAGGCAAAACACGATCCCTGGATGATACTTATCAGCACAATCACCAGTAAGGCGGCTCTCAGACTTCCTCCGTGGTCTATGATAATACCTTGTGACGGTCTATAAGCAGTCTACCCACAAGCTACAGTTGTAACACACTGTCACTTTCCACATGTGCGGTCTTTCCGAGATGTGTCAGTGCACACGCAGGTTGTGGAGCAAAATTAAAGTGCTGCAACAATGTAATAAACGTATTCAATCCGCAGTCTGCCCACGTGCTACCGTGTAGCATCACACCCCGAATTCTGAACGTCGCCCGCTGATACGGACATTGACGTCTTGACGACACATTGTAACAATATGACCTTAAACACCTAGAACCTTGATCCCTGCTAGGACATACGGACTGCTCATTCTGCAGCCTACAGTGTACAAACATTTCACAATGGGGGGGGGGAGTCTGGGATATTCCGGACATGAACCTGGTTCTATAAAGCAGAAAGCACCGGTTCTAGGTTTCTGTATCTTCCATAATAAAAGTACATGGTTACCTTGCTGTCGTAGTACTTCTCCCTCTTATCGGTCAGCACAGAACGTATCACAATACCGGAGTACTCTATGACCATCTCCCCAGCGTCAATGTTCCTTTTGCAGAACAGACCCCTGCCGTGTATCGCCGACCTAACAGAAAGCGAAACGTGCGTGAGACAGAGTGCTGATAATAAGTAGCAATGTCTATCGGCCAATCGGCAGCCCCGTCACTTACCTGTACACTCCAACGGCTTCTTTGGACGTCCTCTTCAAGTGACGGTACCTCATCGCCATGGGTAGATCCAGACTGGTTGCTCGCCTGAAAGTACAGAGATGGTGGAGGTCACTAAATGCCCTTTGCAGGGGGGTCAATTCAAATATCTGTGAATCACGGGTTGTGCTTGAGACGGCGTGGTAACACTGGCAGGGGCATCCCTAAAATTTGCCCCTTTGCTCCTAAAATGCATATAGGGGCAATAAGGGTGCATATTAAAACACGCAATTTAAGGGCTAGCATAAGTGGGGCATAGGAGCGCACTAAATTACGGGCATCGTTCCTAATTGAGCTGACCCCCTAGTCTGTGTAACATAATTAAAAACTACTGAAATAAGTGAGGCGGCCATCGTGAGGGTATAACGGTATAAAAGAAAGCAATAGCCTACACCATATAGGCTGCCCAACAGGGTACCAAGAAGCTATACTGCTCCTCCATGTAGACCCACGACACATACATATAACCCCATTAATGCTAGCATACCGTCACATAATGGCACCAAAGTGTGCGCGCGCGGAGGGGAGGACCTCAGTAACTGGGGGGCAGTATAGTGGAGGGGGATCTGAATGTTCAAGCTGGGAAAGAGAAGTTTTAATGAAAGTTACTGACCAGCATTTTCAGGAATTTGTACAAGCAAGGTACCGTCGTTATGTATGGTACCTGGCAACACAGCCATTTGGGAGAACCCCGTCCTAACCAGGTTGCCTATCTTAATCTGGGAATGAGTAAGATTATTGCCTGGGGCAACGTTTGCACCTTGCGTGAAAGTTACCGTGTGGATTTCAGTTGTACTTCCTCCTCCTCTTCCTCATACATGCAGATTTCTGGCAGAGTGCGGTGCTGAGAGGCCAGGAAATTGAACATGTCAAAGGTGCATTTCCTATAAAACAATAACATACAAACTAAATAAAATTGTGGTTTGAGTCATGGATCGCATCTTTGCAGAGCGGCATCTGAGTAGCTATGCGCAATGCAGCCACTAGGTGGAGCCAGGATCAGACTGGTGCGTACCTTGCATAACACTGGCTTCGTGCGCAGCCTGATGGGTTAACCACAAGCTCCTCCTCATCTACTTCCTGCGGGTGGAAGAGAAACTTGTACCCACGACAGCGCTCGGCGCCTATGAGCTG
The DNA here is from genome assembly GCF_028390025.1 of Pseudophryne corroboree. NCBI lineage: Eukaryota > Metazoa > Chordata > Amphibia > Anura > Myobatrachidae > Pseudophryne > Pseudophryne corroboree. The sequence goes on along the minus strand of NC_086453.1, from coordinate 18,679,255 downwards.
CTCCAGGAGAAAGAGGACCGCGTCGTGCTGGACTCCCAACATCCGTGCTCCGTTCAAACCTGCTGTGGACAAGACGACTTAGGGTATACGAGAACTGTCCGTACAATACAGGCAGCTCGGAAAAAGCCAGAGGCTAGGAGCTTACCAGAGAAGGACAGGTGTCGCAGCCTCCCAACGCCTCGAGCCTCCTGCACCTTCTCAACCACCGTCTTCCATGCACCTGCACAACAAGAGGAGCGGTTAAGTTACAGCCCCAGGGTGAAGATAAAAAAGTTCCTGTTCCCCACACATGGGTCAGCCCTGTACCATGCAAAGGACATGAAAAGACTCCCCTTCTACCTTCAGGCCTTCTTCCAGCCTATTGCGGGAAGGGACTGACCATCTGCATGGTATGCGCGTCCAAAATAGCCCCCTTTAGATGTAGTGTTCATTCTAGCACCCTGCACCTTTCAAAATCCGTGCAGTTCCTCTTTCCTGCCTAGGTGTCACTCTCTGGTGTGATGCTTCTCAGCACACTCTGATCTGTTACTCACTGCTGTGATACAGACCTGTGTGTGCTAGAAGCACCAGAGCAGAGAGCAACACCCCAGGCAGGAAAGAGGAACTGCACAGGATTTGAAAGGTGCAGGGTGCTAGAATGAACACTATAGATGTATAGAAGGGGGACCATAAGCAAAAGCACCTGCCATCAAGCAGGAATATAATCAGAGGGCAGTGCAACCTCTGAAAGACGGTTCCCTCTATTTGATGCAAGATCAAGAGGCCCCACCCTCCTGTAAATGTCTCTTTCAGAAATGGAAGGGAAATGAGCAGAGCCAGTACAGTTGTACACTGTACAGCAGGGGGTGCTCTAACCTTCAGCACTGTCAGACAGAGTGTAGAACCCATCCTCACTGCTAATCTCGAAGCACAGGTAGGGGCTGCCTCTCCTGGGCAACAGATTTTTCTTCTCTTCCCGGAAGTAGTCGATGGAGTCTTCGGAGTTGGGAGATAAATCTGCAAAACACGTAGATTTAAAGAAGTCAGTCATTACGCACTCTCAGTATCCATAACAACTCTTACCATAACCTGCACAGTACCTGGAGGGGTCTCAGAGCAGGGGGATTCTTTGGCTAGGTCTAGAGGTGGATCCTCAGTTTTCACATCTACCGTAAGATCTAAATGCAGCCTTAAAAACAGAAGGGGAAATATAAAATAAAAACTAAAGCCAGAAGTAAGCGTCCCCCCCCCCCCACAGGGAGACGGCCCGTGTCCATATCAACACCAGTTCTTACAAAATGTGCGCAACGTATCTGCTGAAATGCACACAGACGGCGAGGCAGGAGGCCCAAACTCACCCATTATCCATACTCTGCTCATCTTCATCCATGCAGTCCAGGTCCAGGATCTCTTTGATCATTGGTGTTTTGATTCTGGCCCGCTTTGGTCTGCAACAAACAAGGACGATGAAGCAGAAGACACAAAGCAGCAGGAAGGAGAAAAAAAAAAGTATCCTTTCTATATGCAAACCGTCACTGTCACCATCAATAAAAAGGCTCAATTACTTTATTAATTAATAAAGATTTAGGGGTATATTCAGTAAGAGTCGGATCCACTCCGACATGCATTTGTAGTAATGGATCCGACAAGCCCTATTCAATAGAGTGGCCAAATCAGACTGTCTGATTTGGCCGGCGTCCGTGCTGCTGCTGTCAGAAGCTCCCCGCGTGTGTGAGATCACAGGGAGCCGCACATCACGGCACTCAGCCGTGCATCCCTGTGCCGGCCGGCCGGGGAGAGCTGCAGGGGGGACGACCGTGAGGTACCTTCATGCCCTGCTGCTCCTAGCCCGCCACACCGCTCCCCAGTCTCCTCAATCAGACTTTTTTTTTTTTTTAAAGTCAGATTGAGATGGTCGGAAACGGGGCCAAAATCTGTTGGATTTGGCCCCGTTTCCGACAGAAGCACGCGGATCTTCGGCTATTCCACCAATCCACGTGTTTTCAGACAGGTCGGGAATTCCCGGCTTGTCGGAAAAAATAAAATAAAATATTGAATAGGTCGAAACCCCTTCCAACCGAAATCTGCCGGAAGCTGCCGTCTTTCCAACAGCTACTGAATACACCCCCTCAGGATTCTACTGACAAAAGGTGATAACTTCACGGCAAAAAGTCTCAGAAATAAACGAGTTACAGACACTAAAATATTTAGGCCCAGATGTATCAAGTCTTGGAGAGTGATAAATTGCACGGTGATAAAATACCAACCAATCAGCTCCTAACTGCCATGTTACAGACTGGGTTTGAAAAATGACAGTTAGGAGCTGGTTGGTTGGTGCTTTATCTCCCTCCAAAGGCTTGATAAATCTGGGCCTATATGTTAACCTCATGGTTCACCTCCTACTTATTGAACCGCTGCGCTTATGTCCCCACACCTTGCAGGTCCCTCATCTAATTTAACAACTCTCAAACACGTTTATCATGTAATGCCCACTCCGCAACAGGGCCCTCTGCACCCCAAAGTTAGCAGTGCCCCCCAAAACTGGAGCGATGAGCTTAAACTTATAACTCCAGCCATCTTTCCTGCAGGTAGGGTGGTGGCGAGACGCGGTTTTTTTTTTTGGGGGGGGGGGGGGGGGGGGGGGGCGTTACTGCAGGAGAGATGACAATTTCCTTCTTTAAGTTATTTTATGTCAACTTATCACTTAAATCCGTTTCCCAAACTCCACCTTTACAGTCCAGGTTTTCCGAACAACCATGCTTGAGCACAAATGGTTAAATTAAATTGATTGAGGTACTAATTAGGTCACCTGTGCGTAAGCATGGATATACGTAAAACCTGGACAGTAACAAGTACACTATATACTGTACCATTATCGGCCAAACAGCTACAAAGTGAGAGGAAAGAGCACCTAACGCTACACTGTCCCTCCATACAGCAGAGAGCAGGATGAAGACCTAAACACAGGCCTTCGTGGGCTATACTGTCTACATCATAGCAGTGCCCCCCCCCACCCCCCCCACAAGCCACAATGCAACCCCCTCCCCTCCTGCTTATAATCTGCAGCCACAACAAGAGAGTACTGATCACGTGACGGAGTCCCAGTGGACCGCAAATGCAACCAGACCCTTCAAATGATCAGTGGCAGCAGCAGGAAGACGAGGGGGAATCAATATCCAGCATGAGGCTACCTGTCCCAGGATACATCATGACCCTTTCATCTCTCTCTGCAGCTGCATAACAGCGGACACTAATCACACCATACGTAGTAATCATAGGTCTTAAAGACCTTACGCTCCGCAAAAAAGAGGATTTTGGTACTTACCGATAAATCCATTTCTCTGAATCCTCTAGGGGACACTGGAGTCATATACAATAGGGGTGTGAAGCTTGCAACCGGAGGTGTGGCACAATCTAAAAATTACCATTGTCTGCACAGCCGGCTCCTCCCCCTTCACATCCCTCAGTTTGGATAATTTGACCGAGAGAGGAGGACATGAAACTAGAGCACATGGCGAGGAACCGAACCGTACCACATATCAAACAGCTTCCGAGTAATTCTTAACAGAAAAACCAACGCTGTTTGCATGAACTGTTTGAACAAGAACCTTGAACACAGCAGGTTGACAGCACCGAGGCGGGCGTCCAGTGTCCCCTAGAGCATTCAGAGAAATGGATTTATCGGTAAGTACCAAAATCTTCTTTTCTCTTTCATCCACTAGGGGACACTGGAGTCATATACAATAGGGGACGTCCCAAAGTTATCCCCCAGGGAGGGCGTGCTGTCAGTGGTCGGCAAAACTAAACGTCCGATCTTAGAGTGTCCGGACGCAAAGGCATCAAACTTGTAAAATTTCGCGAACGTGTGGGTTGAGGACCACGTCGCCGCTCTGCAAAGTTGAGTAGTGAAAACACCTCTGACGGCCCTCCACGAGGCACCCATTGATCTGGTAGGAGCACCCGTATGAGCCGGAACCTGTTTGCCACAGGAACCATAAGCTTGCCAAATGGCAAGTCGAATCCATCGAGACAAAAGCATCTTAGATGCTGGCCAACCCTCATAAAGAACAAACAATGGTCCGACAGTTTGAAGGCCGACATAACTTGTACGTATACCCGTAAAGCTTGGACAACAGCCAGACACATCCCCATCTGTGAGACTCTGAAAAGATGGGACCACAATTGGCTGGTTTACGTGAAACCCCGAAACCACCTTAGGAAGGAAACCTGTTCTTGTACGGAGTTCTGCTCTAACCCCATGCGACATTCAAAGGACTCTTACACGATAGGGCTCCCAACATAGAAACCCGCCTGGCCGAAACCAAGGCAAGCAATAACGTGACCTTGTCAAAGATATAGTTCATCTCTGTTTTTGCTAACGATCTGAAAAATTCCAACCCAAATTAAAGTCCCATGGCGCATTTGTAGGGCGAAAAAGGGGGTTGTATCCTCAGAACCCCCTGTAAAAAAACTTGAACCTCTGGCAAGAATGCTAAACGCTTGTTGACATAGGATGGAGAGAGCCGAAATTTGAACGTTCAGAGAGCCCAGCCTTAGTCCTATATCTAGACCGTCTGAAGGAACAGCAGAAGTCTGGATAAGTGGAAGTTCGTCGAATTCCACCCACGTTCTTGACACCAGTCCATGTACATCTTCCAAATCCTGTAGTAGTGCATGGCTGTGACCGGCTTCCTAGCGGTAATTATCGTAGGAACGGTCGTTCTTGGTATCCCTCTGTGTGTTAAGATCCGGGTTACAATAACCCTGCCGTTAAATGTTGGAACAGTCCCTGAGATAGCAGGTCCTCCCTTTGAGGTAATCGCCAACAATCTTCCACCAGTAACCCTCGCAGGATTGAGTACCAACTCCTGTGGGGCCAATCTGGTGCCATTAGAATTGCCCGTACTAATTCTCGGTTCAACCGTTACAGAACCCTGGGTATGAGTGGGAAAGGTGGAGAAATAAAACCCCTCTTGTAACACCAAGGAAGTGTTACTGCGGTCACTCCTTCTGCTGCTGGATATCTTGTCCTGGACACAGATCTGGGCAGCTGATGGTCTCGCCGAGACGCCATCAGATCGACAAGTGGTAGACCCCATCTCCTCACCACCCTGTCGAAAATCTGTGGATGTAGGCACCACTTTCCCGGATGCATGTCCTGGCAGTTGAGATCATCTGCTTCCCAGTTTTCCACACCTGGAATGAACACTGCTGAGAGGATGATGTTTCGCCTTTCTGCCCACAACAAGATCTTTGTGGCTTTCATTAACGCCATCCTGCTCTTTGTTCCCCCTTGATGGTTTATGCAAGCAGTCGTCGTGACATTGTCAGACTGTATCTTTAAGTGTTGACCCATGACTAGGTCTGCGGCTAAGAGAAGCGCACCGCCAACTGCTCTCAGTTCGAGAATGTATTTGGGCAGGCTGCCCTTCATGTTCTAAGCCCGCAATAACTGACTGGATTTATTCTATCTTGAATCTGCAAACTGTTAGGACTTTGTACCACTAGGACGGCATCCCAACCTCTGAGATTGGCGTTCGTTGTCAGGATCCTCCAATCCCGAATCTCTTGCATGCTGCGAGATTTTTGTGCAACGACCACCAAATCAGTAGGTTCGTATGTGTGGTGGAAGTTGGATTCTTCGATGTAGAAGCCAGTGCGAATCTGCTCCCTGAGCAATGAGTTTCATCTGGAATGGTCGGGAATGAAGTCTGCCGTACCGGAGAGCTGTGAATGACGCCACCCTCTTCTCGAGAAGTAGCACACAGAGGTGTAGAGAAACCGTCTGTGTACTTAGTACCTGAGCCAGTAACCTTTGTGGGTCCTGGATCTAGTGCTCTGGTAGGAATACTCTCAATTGTATAGTGTCCAAGATGAGACAGAGGAATTGAGTCCGTTGATTTGATTACTTTGATGATGCTGAGCATCCTTTATCAGCTGTTTCTGAGATGAGGTCTATATCAGTAGATCGTCTTCAGAAGGTATGATCGTGACCCTCAACTGTCTCAATCCTGTCACCACTATTGTTATGATCTTTATAAAGATTCTTGGGGCTGATGATAGACCGAATGGCGGGGCCCTGATTCGGAAGTAATTCCACATTGGCACAAATCTTAAGTAAGCTTGGTGAGGGGTCCAAATCGGAATATGAAGGTATTTTGCATTACCAAAAGTTTTGAATAAAATCCCATTCCTCATTGAGGGTCAGGGACTGGCGACTTAAGCCTTTGTATGAAGGAGTCTTTGAATTTGCCTTCTGTAACGCTCGTGCTCGCAATGGGCACCTTAGGCCCTCGCACTGCTAATAAACAGCCTGAGTGTACACTCCTGTAACCCTGGGAAATATCTGCTGACCCAGACGTCTGGTGATGTTTTGGCCCAGACGTCCCCAAGGTGGACCCTAGGTGAGCAGGAAGACCGTCATGCTTTTCTGGTGTCGACTGTCTTCTGGCTAGGTACGACAGCGATCGAATGAACTTAAACACTGGTCCCGAGCAACCTCCTCTAACGTGTGAAGTGGTGCTTGAGTAAGAAATAGGTAGAACGGTAGATTTCACTGCAGTTGCCTGTAAAATCTACTTGTCGAACTCATCATATAACATCTAAACCCCAAAATGGAATAGCCTCTACTCCGGGAATCGGAGACCACTAGCCATTCTTCTGAGCCATAAAATTCTTCTAGTGGAAATGGCCGAAATCGAGATGCGGGACGCTATTCTACTAGCGACCCTTGAAGTCTGACACATATAAGTCGCTGATTTTCGAATATGCTCCGCTGAGAAATTTCCTCTAGGCTACTGTCTTACGCCCAGCCCATGCGACAAATGTGCTGTTATAAAATGATTTTAATGCAGTGTGCACCCTCCGACATGACGTATCCTTTAAGGCGGTCACTTTAGGTATAGGTGACATTTGTCAACGAGGAGAGGGATACGAATAAATTGAAAACTCTCTGGTTCCTGAACTCCTTACGTCAGGAAGCGTAGGATCTACATAACCGCTTTTATAAGGGAATCTAAGTTCCTGATCTAAGGCAGACTCAATTATCTCGCCCTTTCATCTACATTAAGACCCTCATCCTCCTTCGTGTAAGATGGGGAGGGTTCTCCGAAACGCCCTGCTCACATTGCATAATGCCTGTGCAGGAGGGATTAAGTTAAATCAGAATACCTCCATGGTCTTTGATAATCCCTCAGCCCCTTTGACTGCTGTTTGCGGAATTTTGACATTGCTTTTGAAAGCTTTGTCAGAGCTTGACCGTGGCGGAACCTTGCTCCCATGTTGAGCGCCTTTAAATAAACAGGAAACGCATACCCGGGAGTCACCCAAACTAGCGCTGATCTTATTACAGTTTGTGCACACATACTAAGCTCTTGGTAAGTGCTTTTAACATTTGAAGCTGTACCCCAGAGAGCGCTCCTCAGTGCTTTCCACCTTTATAATAGGAACAGAAAGACCGTAACGGGTGTTTTTTTTCTTTCCTTTTTCTGACAGGTATTTTGAGATGCCTGTGAGGGCTTGCTCCCATGACCTTGGCGGAGCCTTCCTCCCGACAGGCCACGCATAGCCGGGAGCCGCTCACCCTCTTACTAAATTTTGTGCAAACATAATCAGTGTTCGTGTTGGTGGTAAGTGATTCTTTTTAAGACCGTACCCCATAGAGCGCTCCTCAGTGCTTTCGCCCCCTTTTATTAGGGACAGAAAGACGGGAACAGGTGGTGGGAGTAAAGGTATACTGGATTCATCTAGCTGGATCTTACTAACCAGTACATACAAAACACAAAAAAAAAAATAAAAAAAAAATAAGAATTTACTTACCGATAATTCTATTTCTCGTAGTCCGTAGTGGATGCTGGGAACTCCGTAAGGACCATGGGGAATAGCGGCTCCGCAGGAGACTGGGCACAAAAGTAAAGCTTTAGGACTACCTGGTGTGCACTGGCTCCTCCCCCTATGACCCTCCTCCAAGCCTCAGTTAGGATACTGTGCCCGGACGAGCGTACACAATAAGGAAGGATTTTGAATCCCGGGTAAGACTCATACCAGCCACACCAATCACACCGTACAACCTGTGATCTGAACCCAGTTAACAGCATGATAACAGAGGAGCCTCTGAAAAGATGGCTCACAACAATAATAACCCGATTTTTGTAACAATAACTATGTACAGGTATTGCAGACAATCCGCACTTGGGATGGGCGCCCAGCATCCACTACGGACTATGAGAAATAGAATTATCGGTAAGTAAATTCTTATTTTCTCTGACGTCCTAGTGGATGCTGGGAACTCCGTAAGGACCATGGGGATTATACCAAAGCTCCCAAACGGGCGGGAGAGTGCGGATGACTCTGCAGCACCGAATGAGAGAACTCCAGGTCCTCCTCAGCCAGGGTATCAAATTTGTAGAATTTAGCAAACGTGTTTGCCCCTGACCAAGTAGCTGCTCGGCAAAGTTGTAAAGCCGAGACCCCTCGGGCAGCCGCCCAAGATGAGCCCACCTTCCTTGTGGAATGGGCTTTTACAGATTTTGGCTGTGGCAGGCCTGCCACAGAATGTGCAAGCTGAATTGCACTACAAATCCAACGAGCAATAGTCTGCTTAGAAGCAGGAGCACCCAGCTTGTTGGGTGCATACAGGATAAACAGCGAGTCAGATTTCCTGACTCCAGCCGTCCTGGAAACATATTTTCAGGGCCCTGACTACGTCCAACAACTTGGAGTCCTCCAAGTCACTAGTAGCCGCAGGTACCACAATAGGTTGGTTCAGATGAAACACTGAAACCACCTTAGGGAGAAAATGAGGATGAGTCCTCAATTCCGCCCTGTCTGAATGGAAGATCAGATAAGGGCTTTTACAGGATAAAGCCCGCCAATTCTGACACGTGCCTGGCCGAGGCCAGGGCCAACAACATGACCACTTTCCATGTGAGATATTTTAACTCCACAGATTCAAGTGGTTCAAACCAATGTGACTTTAGGAACCCCAAAACTACATTGAGATCCCAAGGTGCCACTGGAGGCACAAAAGGAGGCTGTATATGCAGTACCCCTTTTACAGACGTCTGAACTTCAGGTAGTGAAGCTAGTTCTTTCTGGAAGAAAATTGACAGGGCCGAAATTTGAACCTTAATGGACCCCAATTTTAGGCCCATAGACACTCCTGTTTACAGGAAATGCAGGAATCGACCTAGTTGAAATTCCTCCATCGGGCCTTACTGGCCTCGCACCACGCAACATATTTTCGCCAAATGCGGTGATAATGCTTTGCGGTTACATCCTTCCTGGCTTGACCAGGGTAGGGATGCCTTCATCCGGAATGCCTTTTTCCTTCAGGATCCGGCGTTCAACCGCCCTGCCGTCAAACGCAGCCGCGGTAAGTCTTGGAATAGACAGGGTCCTAGCTGGAGCAGGTCCCTTCTTAGAGGTAGAGGCCACGGGTCCTCCGTGAGCATCTCTTGAAGTTCCGGGTACCAAGTCCTTCTTGGCCAATCCGGAGCCACGAGTATAGTTCTTGCTCCCCTCCGTCTTATAATTCTCAGTACTTTTGGAATGAGAGGAAGAGGAGGGAACACATACACTGACTGGTACACCCACGGTGTTACCAGAGCGTCCACAGCTATTGCCTGAGGGTCCCTTGACCTGGCGCAATACCTGTCCAATTTTTTGTTTAGGCGGGACGCCATCATGTCCACCTTTGGTTTTTCCCAATGGTTTACAATCATGTGGAAGACTTCTGGGTGAAGTCCCCACTCTCCCGGGTGGAGGTCGTGCCTGCTGAGGAAGTCTGCTTCCCAGTTGTCCACTCCCGGAATGAACACTGCTGACCGTGCTATCACATGATTTTCCGCCCAGCGAAAAATCCTTGCAGCTTCTGCCATTGCCCTCCTGCTTCTTGTGCCGCCCTGTCTGTTTACGTGGGCGACTGCCGTGATGTTGTCCGACTGGATCAGCACCGGCTGACCTTGAAGCAGAGGTCTTGCTTGGCTTAGGGCATTGTAAATGGCCCTTAGCTCCAAAATATTTATGTGAAGTGATGTCTCCAGGCTTGACCACAAGCCCTGGAAATTCCTTCCCTGTGTGACTGCTCCCCAGCCTCGCAGGCTGGCATCCGTGGTCACCAGGACCCAGTCCTGAATGCCGAATCTGCGGCCCTCTAGAAGATGAGCACTCTGCAACCACCACAGGAGAGACACCCTTGTCTTTGGTGACAGGGTTATCCGCTGATGCATCTGAAGATGCGATCCGGACCATTTGTCCAGCAGGTCCCACTGGAAAGTTCTTGCGTGGAATCTGCCGAATGGAATTGCTTCGTAGGAAGCCACCATTTTTCCCAGGACCCTTGTGCACTGATGCACTGACACTTGGCCTGGTTTTAGGAGGTTTCTGACTAGTTCGGATAACTCCCTGGCTTTCTCCTCAGGGAGAAAACACCTTTTTCTGGACTGTGTCCAGGATCATCCCTAGGAATAGAAGGCGTGTCGTCAGGATCAGCTGCGATTTTGGAATATTGAGAATCCAACCGTGCTGCCGCAGCACTATCTGAGATAGTGCTACCCCGACTTCCAACTGTTCCCTGGATCTTGCCCTTATCAGGAGATCGTCCAAGTAAGGGATAACTAAAACTCCCTTCTTTCGAAGGAGTATCATCATTTCGGCCATTACCTTGGTAAAGACCCGGGGTGCCGTGGACAATCCAAACGGCAGCGTCTGAAACTGATAGTGACAGTTCTGTACCACAAACCTGAGGTACCCTTGGAGAAGGGTAAATTGGGACATGTAGGTAAGCATCTTTGATGTCCAGAGAGACCATATAGTCCCCTTCTTCCAGGTTTGCAATCACTGCTCTGAGTGACTCCATCTTGAATTTGAACCTTTGTATGTAAGTGTTCAAGGATTTTAGATTTAAAATTGGTCTCACCGAGCCGTCCGACTTCGGTACCACAAATAGTGTGGAATAGTACCCCTTTCCCTGTTGCAGGAGGGGTACCTTGATTATCACCTGCTGGGAATACAGCCTGTGAATGGCTTGCAATACTGTCTCCCTGTCTGAGGGAGACGTCGGTAAAGCAGACTTTATGAAACGGCGAGGGGGAGACGTCTCGAATTTCTTGAGACGGGCCCCCACCGTGCCTGAGACCGCTTGTAAAGCCCCAGCGTCATGCTGAGGACTTTGCGGAGGCGGGAGAGGGCTTTTGTTCCTGGGAATTGGCTGTTTGCTGCAGCCTTTTTCCTCTCCCTCTGCCACGGGGCAGAAATGAGGCGCCTTTTGCCCGCTTGCCCTTATGGGGCCGAAAGGACTGCGCCTGATAATACGGCGTCTTCTTAGGTTGAGAAGCTACCTGGGGTAAAAATGTGGATTTTCCAGCCGTTGCCGTGGCCACCAGGTCTGTTAGACCTACCCCAAATAACTCCTCCCTTTTATAAGGCGATACTTCCATATGCCTTTTGGAATCAGCATCACCTGACCACTGTCTTGTCCATAACCCTCTTCTGGCAGAAATGGACAGCGCACTTTCTCTTGATGCCAGTCGGCAAATATCCCTCTGTGCATCACGCATATATAGAAATGCATCTTTTAAATGCTCTATAGTTAGTAATATACTGTCCCTATCTAGGGTATCAATATTGTCAGTCAGGGAATCCGACCAAGCCACCCCAGCACTGCACATCCAGGCTGAGGCGATTGCTGGTCGCAGTATCACACCCGTGTGAGTGTATATACATTTTAGGATATTTTACTGCTTTCTGTCAGCAGGTTCCTTAAGGGCGGCCGTATCCGGGGACGGTAGTGCCACCTGTTTAGACAAGCGTGTGAGCGCTTTATTCACCCTAGGGGGTGTTTCCCAACGTGCCCTATCCTCTGGCGGGAAGGGGTATGATGCTAATAACTTTTTAGGAATTAACAGTTTTTATCGGGGGAAACCCACGCATCATCACACACTTCATTTAATTCCTCAGATGCAGGAAAAAATACAGGCAGTTTTTTCTCACCCAACATAATACCCTTTTTAGTGGTACTGGTATTATCAGAAATGTGTAAAAACATTTTCCATAGCCTCAATCATGTAACGTGTGGCCCTACTGGAAGTCACATTCGTCTCTTAATCGTCGACACTGGAGTCAGTATCCGTGTCGGCGTCTGTATCTGCCATCTGCGGTAACGGGCGTTTTAGAGCCCCAGATGGCTTTTGAGACACCTGGACAGGCACAGGCTGAGTCGCCGGCTGTCTCATGTCATCAATCTTTTGTAAAGAGCTGACACTGTCACATATTCCTTCCATAAGCTCATCCACTCAGGTGTCGACTCCCTAGGGGGTGACATCTCTGTTACAGGCAATTGCTCCGCCTCCACCTCATACATGTCGACACAACGTACCGACACACAGCACACACACAGGGAATGCTCTGATAGAGGACAGGACCCCACTAGCCCTTTGGGGAGACAGAGGGAGAGTATGCCAGCACACACCAGAGCGCTATATATATATATATATATATATATATATATATATATATACATACACAGGGATAACCTTATAGAAGTGTTTTTCCCCTTATAGCTGCTGTATTGTTATACTGCACCTAATTAGTGCCCCCCTCTTTTTTAACCCCTTTCTGTAGTGTAGTAACTGCAGGGGAGAGCCAGGGAGCTTCCCTCCAACGGAGCTGTGAGAGAAAATGGCGCCAGTGTGCTGAGGAGATAGGCTCCGCCCCCTTCTCGGCTGCCTTTTCTCCTCCCGTTTTTCTGTGGAATCTGGCAGGGGTTAAAATTCATCCATATAGCCCTGGGGGCTATATGTGATGTATTTTCGCCAGCCAAGGTGTTTTTATTGCTGCTCAGGGCGCCCCCCCCCCTAGCGCCCTGCACCCTCAGTGACCGAAGTGTGAAGTGTGCTGAGGAGCAATGGCGCACAGCTGCAGTGCTGTGCGCTACCTTGGTGAAGACAGGATGTCTTCTGCGCCGATTTTTCCGGACCTCTTCTTGCTTCTGGCTCTGTAAGGGGGCCGGCGGCGCGGCTCTGGGACCGAGCTCCGAGGCTGGGCCTGTGTTCGGTCCCTCTGGAGCTAATGGTGTCCAGTAGCCTAAGAAGCCCAATCCACTCTGCACGCAGGTGAGTTCGCTTCTTCTCCCCTTAGTCCCTCGATGCAGTGAGCCTGTTGCCAGCAGGTCTCACTGAAAATAAAAAACCTAAAACTAAACTTTCACTAAGAAGCTCAGGAGAGCCCCTAGTGTGCACCCTTCTCGGCCGGGCACAAAAATCTAACTGGGGCTTGGAGGAGGGTCATAGGGGGAGGAGCCAGTGCACACCAGGTAGTCCTAAAGCTTTACTTTTGTGCCCAGTCTCCTGCGGAGCCGCTATTCCCCATGGTCCTTACGGAGTTCCCAGCATCCACTAGGACGTCAGAGAAAATAAGAATTTACTTACCGATAATTCTATTTCTCGTAGTCCGTAGTGGATGCTGGGTACTCCGTAAGGACCATGGGGAATAGCGGCTCCGCAGGAGTCGGGGCACAAAAGTAAAGCTTTAGGACTACCTGGTGTGCACTGGCTCCTCCCCCTATGACCCTCCTCCAAGCCTCAGTTAGGATACTGTGCCCGGACGAGCGTACACAATAAGGAAGGATTTTGAATCCCGGGTAAGACTCATACCAGCCACACCAATCACACCGTATAACTTGTGATCTAAACCCAGTTAACAGCATGATAACAGAGGAGCCTCTAGAAAAGATGGCTCACTACAGCAATAACCCGATTTCTGGTAACAATAACTATGTACAAGTATTGCAGACAATCCGCACTTGGGATGGGCGCCCAGCATCCACTACGGACTACGAGAAATAGAATTATCGGTAAGTAAATTCTTATTTTCTCTGACGTCCTAGTGGATGCTGGGGACTCCGTAAGGACCATGGGGATTATACCAAAGCTCCCAAACGGGCGGGAGAGTGCGGATGACTCTGCAGCACCAATTGAGAGAACTCCAGGTCCTCCTCAGCCAGGGTATCAAATTTGTAGAATTTTACAAACGTATTTGCTCCTGACCAAGTAGCTGCTCGGCAAAGTTGTAAAGCCGAGACCCCTCGGGCAGCCGCCCAAGATGAGCCCACCTCCCTTGTGGAGTGGGCATTTACAGATTTTTGGCTGTGGCAGGCCTGCCACAGAATGTGCAAGCTGAATTGTACTACAAATCCAACGAGCAATAGTCTGCTTAGAAGCAGGAGCACCCAGCTTGATGGGTGCATACAGGATAAACAGCGAGTCAGATTTTCTGACTCCAGCCGTCCTGGAAACATAAATTTTCAGGGCCCTGACAACGTCTAGCAACTTGGAGTCCTCCAAGTCCCTAGTAGCCGCAGGCACCACCATAGGTTGGTTCAGGTGAAACGCTGAAACCACCTTAGGGAGAAACTGAGGACGAGTCCTCAATTCCGCCCTGTCCGAATGGAAAATCAGATAAGGGCTTTTACAGGATAAAGCCGCCAATTCTGACCCGCGCCTGGCCCAGGCCAGGGCCAACAGCATGACCACCTTCCATGTGAGATATTTTAACTCCACAGATTTAAGTGGTTCAACCCAATGTGACTTTTGGAACCCAAAAACTACATTGAGATCCCAAGGTGCCACTGGAGGCACAAAAGGAGGCTGTATATACAGTACCCCTTTTACAAACGTCTGAACTTCAGGGACTGAAGCTAGTTCTTTTTGGAAGAAAATTGACAGGGCCGAAATTTGAAAATTAATGGACCCCAATTTCAGGCCCATAGACACTCCTGTTTGCAGGAAATGTAGGAATCGACCCAGTTGAAATTCCTCCGTCGGGCCTTATTGGCCTCGCACCACGCAACATATTTTCGCCAAATGCGGTGATAATGTTTTGCGGTTACATCCTTCCTGGCTTTGATCAGGATAGGGATGACTTCATCCGGAATGCCTTTTTCCTTCAGGATCCGGCGTTCAACCGCCCTGCCGTCAAACGCAGCCGCGGTAAGTCTTGGAACAGACAGGGTCCTTGCTGGAGCAGGTCCCTTCTTAGAGGTAGAGGCCACGGATCCTCCGTGAGCATCTCTTGAAGTTCCGGTTACCAAGTCCTTCTTGGCCAATCCGGAGCCACGAATATAGTGCTTACTCCTCTCCATCTTATAATTCTCAGTACCTTGTGTATGAGAGGCAGAGGATGGAACACATACACTGACCGGTACACCCACGGTGTTACCAGAGCGTCTGCTGAGGAAGTCTGCTTCCCAGTTGTCCATTCCCGGAATGAACACTGCTGACAGTGCTATCACATGATTTTCCGCCCAGCGAAGAATCCTTGCAGCTTCTGCCATTGCCCTCCTGCTTCTTGTGCCACCCTGTCTGTTTACGTGGGTGACTGCCGTGATGTTGTCCGACTGGATCAACACCGGCTGACCTTGAAGCAGAGGTCTTGCTAAGCTTAGAGCATTGTAAATGGCCCTTAGCTTCAGGATAATAAGAATTTACTTACCGATAATTCTATTTCTCGTAGTCCGTAGTGGATGCTGGGTACTCCGTAAGGACCATGGGGAATAGCGGCTCCGCAGGAGTCGGGGCACAAAAGTAAAGCTTTAGGACTACCTGGTGTGCACTGGCTCCGTAGTGGATGCTGGGGTTCCTGAAAGGACCATGGGGAATAGCGGCTCCGCAGGAGACAGGGCACAAAAAGTAAAGCTTTACGATCAGGTGGTGTGTACTGGCTCCTCCCCCTATGACCCTCCTCCAAGCCTCAGTTAGGTACTGTGCCCGGACGAGCGTACACAATAAGGAAGGATTTTGAATCCCGGGTAAGACTCATACCAGCCACACCAATCACACTGTACAACCTGTGATCTGAACCCAGTTAACAGTATGATAACAGCGGAGCCTCTGAAAAGATGGCTCACAACAATAATAACCCGATTTTTGTAACTATGTACAAGTATTGCAGACAATCCGCACTTGGGATGGGCGCCCAGCATCCACTACGGACTCCGAGAAATAGAATTATCGGTAAGTAAATTCTTATTTTCTCTATCGTCCTAGTGGATGCTGGGGTTCCTGAAAGGACCATGGGGATAATACCAAAGCTCCCAAACGGGCGGGAGAGTGCGGATGACTCTGCAGCACCGAATGAGAGAACTCCAGGTCCTCCTTAGCCAGGGTATCAAATTTGTAGGATTTTACAAACGTGTTTGCCCCTGACTAAATAACCGCTCGGCAAAGTTGTAAAGCCGAGACCCCTCGGGCAGCCGCCCAAGATGAGCCCACCTTCCTTGTGGAATGAGCATTTACATATTTTGGCTGTGGCAGGCCTGCCACAGAATGTGCAAGCTGAATTGTATTACACATCCAACTAGCAATAGTCTGCTTAGAAGCAAGAGCACCCAGTTTGTTGGGTGCATACAGGATAACAGCAAGTCAGTTTTCCTGACTCCAGCCGTCCTGGAACATATTTTCAGGGCCCTGACAACATCTAGCAACTTGGAGTCCTCCAAGTCTCTAGTAGGTGCAAGGCACCACAATAAGCTGGTTCAGGTGAAACACTGACACCACCTTTGGGAGAGAACTGGGGACGAGTCCGCAGCTCTGCCCTGTCCGAATGGACAAACAGATATGGGCTTTTTTGAGAAAAAAACCACCAATTTGACACTCGCCTGGTCCAGGCCAGGGCCAAGAGCATGGTCACTTTTCATGTGAGATGTTTCAAATCCACAGATTTGACTGGTTTTAAACCAATGTGATTTGAGGAATCCCAGAACTACGTTGAGATCCCACAGTGCCACTGGAGGCACAAAAGGGGGATGTATATGCAATACTCCCTTGACAAACTTCTGGACTTCAGGAACTGAAGCCAATTCTTTCTGGAAGAAAATCGACAGGGCCGAAATTTGAACCTTAATGGACCCCAATTTGAGGCCCATAGACACTCCTGTTTGCAGGAAATGCAGGAAACGACCGAGTTGAAATTTCTTTGTGGGGCCTTCCTGGCCTCACACCACGCAACATATATTCGCCACATGTGGTGATAATGTTGTGCGGTCACCTCCTTTCTGGCTTTGACCAGGGTAGGAATGACCTCTTCCGGAATGCCTTTTTCCCTTAGGATCCGGCGTTCCACCGCCATGCCGACAAACGCAGCTGCGGTAAGTCTTGGAACAGACATGGTACTTGCTGAAGCAAGTCCCTTCTTAGCGGCAGAGGCCATAAGACCTCTGTAAGCATCTCTTGAAGTTCCGGGTACCAAGTCCTTCTTGGCCAATCCGGAGCCATGAGTATAGTTCTTACTCCTCTACGTCTTATAATTCTCAGCACCTTAGGTATGAGAAGCAGAGGAGGGAACACATACACCGACTGGTACACCCACGGTGTTACCAGAACGTCCACAGCTATTGCCTGAGGGTCTCTTGACCTGGCGCAATACCTGTCCCGTTTTTTGTTCAGACGGGACGCCATCATGTCCACCTTTGGTATTTCCCAACGGTTTACAATCATGTGGAAAAAACTTCCCGATGAAGTTTCCACTCTCCCGGGTGGAGGTCATGTGCTTCCCAGTTTCCATTCCCGGGATGAAACACTGCTGACAGTGCTATCACATGATTTTCCGCCCAGCGAAAAGTCCTTGCAGGTTTTGCCATTGCCCTCCTGCTTCTTGTGTCGCCCTGTCTGTTTACGTGGGCGACTGCCGTGATGTTTTTCCCACTGGATCAATACCGGCTGACCTTGAAGCAGAGGTCTTGCTAAGCTTAGAGCATTATAAATTTACCCTTAGCTCCAGTATATTTATGTGGAGAAAAGTCTCCAGACTTGATCACACTCCCTGGAAATTTTTTCCTTGTGTGACTGCTCCCCAGCCTCTCGGGCTGGGCTCCGTGGTCACCAGCATCCAATCCTGAATGCCGAATCTGCGGCCCTCTAGAAGATGAGCACTCTATAACCACCACAGGAGAGACACCCTTGTCCTTGGATATAGGGTTATCCGCTGATGCATCTGAAGATGCGATCCGGACCATTTGTCCAGCAGATCCCACTGAAAAGTTCTTGCGTGAAATCTGCCGAATGGAATTGCTTCGTAGGAAGCCACCATTTTTACCAGGACCCTTGTGCAATGATGCACTGTTTTTAGGAGGTTCCTGACTAGCTCGGATAACTCCCTGGCTTTCTCTTCCGGGAGAAACACCTTTTTCTGGACTGTGTCCAGAATCATCCCTAGGCACAGCAGACGTGTCGTCGGGATCAGCTGCGATTTTGGAATATTTAGAATCCACCCGTGCTGTTGTAGCAGTATCCGAGATAGTGCTACTCCGACCTCCAACTGTTCCCTGGACTATGCCCTTATCAGGAGATCGTCCAAGTAAGGGATAATTAAGACGCCTTTTCTTCGAAGAAGAATCATCATTTCGGCCATTACCTTGGTAAAGACCCGGGGTGCCGTGGACAATCCAAACGGCAGCGTCTGAAACTGATAGTGACAGTTCTGCACCACGAACCTGAGGTACCCTTAGTGAGAAGGGCAAATTTGGGACATAGAGGTAAGCATCCCTGATGTCCCGGGACACTATATAGTCCCCTTCTTCCTGGTTCGTTATCACTGCTCTGAGTGACTCCATCTTGATTTGAACCTTTGTAAGTGTTCAAAAATTTTTTAGAATAAGTCTCACCTAGCCTTCTGGCTTCAGTACCACAATATAGTGTGGAATAATACCCCTTTTCTTGTAGTAGGAGGGGTAATTTAATTATCACCTGCTGGGAATACAGCTTGTGAATTTTTTCCCATACTGCCTCCTTGTCGGAGGGAGACCTTGGTAAAGCAGACTTCAGGAGCCTGCGAAGGGGAAACGTCTCGACATTCCAATCTGTACCCCTGGGATACTACTTGTAGGATCCAGGGGTCCTGTACAGTCTCAGCGCCATGCTGAGAACTTGTCAGAAGCGGTGGAACGCTTCTGTTCCTGGGAATGGGCTGCCTGCTGCAGTCTTCTTCCCTTTCCTCTATCCCTGGGCAGATATGATCTTATAGGGACGAAAGGACTGAGGCTGAAAAGACGGTGTCTTTTTCTGCAGAGATGTGACTTAGGGTAAAAACGGTGGATTTTCCAGCAGTTGCCGTGGCCACCAGGTCCGATGGACCGACCCCAAATAACTCCTCTTCCTTTATACGGCAATACACCTTTGTGCCGTTTGGAATCTGCATCACCTGACCACTGTCGTGTCCATAACATCTTCTGGCAGATATGGACATCGCATTTACTCTTAACCAGAGTGCAAATATCCCTCTGTGCATCTCGCATATATAGAAATGCATCCTTTAAATGCTCTATAGTCAATAAAATACTGTCCCTGTCAAGGGTATCAATATTTTTAGTCAGGGAATCCGACCAAGCCACCCCAGCTCTGCACATCCAGGCTGAGGCGATCGCTGGTCGCAGTATAACACCAGTATGTGTGTATATACTTTTTATGATATTTTCCAGCCTCCTGTCAGCTGGTCCTTGAGGACGGCCCTATCTATAGACGGTACCGCCACTTGTTTTGATAAGCGTGTGAGCGCCTTATCCACCCTAAGGGGTGTTTCCCAACGCGCCCTAACTTCTGGCGGGAAAGGGTATACCGCCCATATTTTCTATCGGGGGGAACCCACGCATCATCACACACTTCATTTAATTTATCTGATTCAGGAAAAACTACGGTAGTTTTTTCACATCCCACATAATACCCTCTTTTGTGGTACTTGTAGTATCAGAAATATGTAACACCTCCTTCATTGCCTTTAACGTGTGGCCCTAATAAGGAATACGTTTGTTTATTCACCGTCGACACTGGATTCAGTGTCCCTGTCTGTGTCTGTGTCGACCGACTAAAGTAAACGGGCGTTTTAAAACCCGACGGTGTTTTTGAGACGTCTGGACCGGTACTAATTGTTTGTCGGCCGTCTCATGTCGTCAACCGACCTTGCAGCGTGTTGACATTATCACGTAATTCCCTAAATAAGCCATCCATTCCGGTGTCGACTCCCTAGAGAGTGACATCACCATTACAGGCAATTGCTCCGCCTCCTCACCAACATCGTCCTCATACATGTCGACACACACGTACCGACACACAGCACACACACAGGGAATGCTCTGATAGAGGACAGGACCCACTAGCCCTTTGGAGAGACAGAGGGAGAGTTTGCCAGCACACACCAAAAACGCTATAATTATATAGGGACAACCTTATATAAGTGTTTTCCCTTATAGCATCTTTTTTATATATTTCTAACGCCAAATTAGTGCCCCCCCTCTCTGTTTTAACCCTGTTTCTGTAGTGCAGTGCAGGGGAGAGCCTGGGAGCCTTCCCTCCAGCCTTTCTGTGAGGGAAAATAAGATTTTACTTACCGATAAATCTATTTCTCGGAGTCCGTAGTGGATGCTGGGGTTCCTGAAAGGACCATGGGGAATAGCGGCTCCGCAGGAGACAGGGCACAAAAAGTAAAGCTTTTTCCGATCAGGTGGTGTGCACTGGCTCCTCCCCCCACGACCCTCCTCCAGACTCCAGTTAGGTACTGTGCCCGGACGAGCGTACACAATAAGGGAGGATTTTGAATCCCGGGTAAGACTCATACCAGCCACACCAATCACACCGTACAACTTGTGATCTAAACCCAGTTAACAGTATGATAACAGCGGAGCCTCTGAAAGATGGCTTCCTACAACAATAACCCGAATAAGTTAACAATAAGTATGTACAATTTATGCAGATAATCCGCACTTGGGATGGGCGCCCAGCATCCACTACGGACTCCGAGAAATAGATTTATCGGTAAGTAAAATCTTATTTTCTCTATCGTCCTAGTGGATGCTGGGGTTCCTGAAAGGACCATGGGGATTATACCAAAGCTCCCAAACGGGCGGGAGAGTGCGGATGACTCTGCAGCACCGAATGAGAGAACTCCAGGTCCTCCTTAGCCAGAGTATCAAATTTGTAAAATTTTACAAACGTGTTCTCCCCTGACCACGTAGCTGCTCGGCAAAGTTGTAATGCCGAGACCCCTCGGGCAGCCGCCCAAGATGAGCCCACCTTCCTTGTGGAGTGGGCCTTTACAGATTTAGGCTGTGGCAGGCCTGCCACAGAATGTGCCAGTTGGATTGTGCTACAGATCCAACGAGCAATCGTCTGCTTAGACGCAGGAGCACCCATCTTGTTGGGTGCATACAATATAAACAACGAGTCAGATTTTCTGACTCCAGCTGTTCTTGCAATATATATTTTTAATGCTCTGACAACGTCCAGTAACTTGGAGTCCTCCAAGTCACTTGTAGCCGCAGGCACTACAATAGGCTGGTTCAGATGAAATGCTGACACCACCTTAGGGAGAAAATGCGGACGAGTCCGCAGTTCTGCCCTGTCCGAATGGAAAATCAGATATGGGCTTTTGTAAGATAAAGCTGCCAATTCTGACACTCTCCTGGCAGAAGCCAGGGCTAGAAGCATGGTCACTTTCCAAGTGAGATATTTCAAATCCACCTTATTTAGTGGTTCAAACCAATGAGATTTTAGAAAATCCAAAACTACATTGAGATCCCACGGTGCCACTGGAGGCACCACAGGAGGCTGTATATGCAGCACTCCCTTAACAAAGGTCTGGACTTCAGGGACTGAAGCCAATTCTTTTTGAAAGAAAATCGACAGGGCCGAAATTTGAACCTTAATAGATCCCAATTTGAGACCCATAGACAATCCTGATTGCAGGAAATGTAGGAATCGACCCAGTTGAAATTCCTCCGTCGGAGCACTCCGATCTTCGCACCACGCAACATATTTTCGCCAAATTCGGTGATAATGTTGCACGGTTACTTCTTTCCTTGCTTTAATCAAAGTAGGAATGACTTCTTCCGGCATGCCTTTTTCCATTAGGATCCGGCGTTCAACCGCCATGCCGTCAAACGCAGCCGCGGTAAGTCTTGAAACCGACAGGGACCCTGCTGAAGCAAGTCCCTCCTTAGAGGTAGAGGCCACGGATCTTCCGTGATCATCTCTTGAAGTTCCGGGTACCAAGTCCTTCTTGGCCAATCCGGAACCACTAGTATCGTTCTTACGCCTCTTTGCCGTATAATTCTCAATACTTTTGGTATGAGAGGCAGAGGAGGAAACACATACACCGACTGGTACACCCAAGGCGTTACCAGCGCGTCCACAGCTATTGCCTGCGGATCTCTTGACCTGGCGCAATACCTGTCCAGTTTTTTGTTGAGGCGAGACGCCATCATGTCCACCATTGGTCTTTCCCAACGGGTTACCAGCATGTGGAAGACTTCTGGATGAAGTCCCCACTCTCCCGGGTGAAGATCGTGTCTGCTGAGGAAGTCTGCTTCCCAGTTGTCCACTCCCGGGATGAACACTGCTGATAGCGCTATCACATGATTCTCTGCCCAGCGAAGAATCCTTGCAGCTTCTGCCATTGCACTCCTGCTTCTTGTGCCGCCCTGTCTGTTCACATGGGCGACTGCCGTGATGTTGTCCGACTGGATCAACACCGGTTTTCCCTGAAGCAGAGGTTCTGCCTGGCTTAGAGCATTGTATATTGCTCTTAGTTCCAGAATGTTTATGTGAAGAGACGTTTCCAGGCTCGTCCATACTCCCTGGAAGTTTCTTCCTTGTGTGACTGCTCCCCAGCCTCTCAGGCTGGCGTCCGTGGTCACCAGGATCCAATCCTGTATGCCGAATCTGCGGCCCTCCAATAGATGAGGACTCTGCAACCACCACAGAAGAGACACCCTTGTCCTTGGAGACAGGGTTATCCGTAGGTGCATCTGAAGATGCGACCCTGACCATTTGTCCAACAGATCCCTTTGGAAAATTCTTGCGTGGAATCTGCCGAATGGAATTGCTTCGTAAGAAGCCACCATTTTTCCCAGGACTCTTGTGCATTGATGTACAGACACCTTTCCTGGTTTTAGGAGGTTCCTGACAAGCTCGGATAACTCCTTGGCTTTTTCCTCCGGGAGAAAACCCTTTTTCTGAACCGTGTCCAGAATCATCCCTAGGAACAGCAGACGAGTTGTCGGCATTAACTGGGATTTTGGAATATTCAGAATCCACCCGTGCTGTTTTAGCACTTCTTGAGACAGTGCTAATCCCATCTCTAGCTGTTCTCTGGACCTCTCCCTTATTAGGAGATCGTCCAAGTATGGGATAATTAATACGCCTTTTCTTCGAAGAAGAATCATCATCTCGGCCATTACCTTTGTAAAGATCCGAGGTGCCGTGGACAATCCGAACGGCAGCGTCTGAAACTGATAGTGACAGTTTTGTACAACGAACCTGAGGTACCCCTGGTGTGAGGGGTAAATTGGAACGTGGAGATACGCATCCTTGATGTCCAAGGATACCATAAAGTCCCCCTCTTCCAGGTTCGCTATCACTGCTCTGAGTGACTCCATTTTGAACTTGAACTTCTTTATGTACAGGTTCAAGGACTTCAGATTTAGAATAGGCCTTACCGAGCCATCCGGCTTCGGTACCACAAAAAGAGTGGAATAATACCCCTTCCCTTGTTGTAGAAGAGGTACCTTGACTATCACCTGCTGAGAGTACAGCTTGTGAATGGCTTCCAAAACCGTCTCCCTTTCGGAGGGGGACGTTGGTAAAGCAGACTTCAGGAAACGGCGAGGTGGATCCGTCTCTAATTCCAACCTGTACCCTTGAGATATTATCTGCAGGATCCAGGGATCTACCTGCGAGTGAGCCCACTGCGCGCTGTAATTTTTGAGACGACCGCCCACCATCCCCGAGTCCGCTTGAGGAGCCCCAGCGTCATGCTGAGGCTTTTGTAGAAGCCGGGGAGGGCTTCTGTTCCTGGGAAGGAGCTGCGTGTTGCTGTCTCTTCCCTCGACCTTTGCCTCGTGGCAGATATGAATAGCCCTTTGCTCTCTTATTTTTAAAGGAACGAAAGGGCTGCGGTTGAAAAGTCGGTGCCTTTTTCTGTGGGGGAGTGACTTGAGGTAGAAAGGTGGATTTCCCGGCTGTAGCCGTGGCCACCAAATCTGATAGACCGACTCCAAATAACTCCTCCCCTTTATACGGCAAAACTTCCATATGCCGTTTTGAATCCGCATCACCTGACCACTGTCGCGTCCATAAAGCTCTTCTGGCCGAAATGGACATAGCACTTACCCGTGATGCCAGTGTGCAGATATCCCTCTGTGCATCACGCATATAAAGAAATGCATCCTTTATTTGTTCTAACGACAGTAAAATATTGTCCCTGTCCAGGGTATCAATATTTTCAATCAGGGACTCTGACCAAACTACCCCAGCACTGCCCATCCAGGCAGTCGCTACAGCTGGTCGTAGTATAACACCTGCATGTGTGTATATACTTTTTTGGATATTTTCCATCCTCCTATCTGATGGATCTTTAAGTGCGGCCGTCTCAGGAGAGGGTAACGCCACTTGTTTAGATAAGCGTGTTAGCGCCTTGTCCACCCTAGGAGGTGTTTCCCAGCGCTCCCTAACCTCTGGCGGGAAAGGGTATAATGCCAATAATTTCTTTGAAATTATCAGTTTTTTATCAGGGGCAACCCACGCTTCATTACACACGTCATTTAATTCTTCTGATTCAGGAAAAACTATAGGTAGTTTTTTCATACCCCACATAATACCCTGTTTAGTGGTACCTGTAGTATCAGCTAAATGTAACGCCTCCTTCATTGCCAAAATCATATAACGTGTGGCCCTACTGGAAAATACGGTTGATTCGTCACCGTCACCACTGGAGTCATCGCCTGTGTCTGGGTCTGTGTCGACCGACTGAGGCAAAGGGCGTTTCACAGCCCCTGACGGTGTTTGAGTCGCCTGGACAGGCACTAATTGATTGTCCGGCCGCCTCATGTCGTCAAACGACTGCTTTAGCGTGTTGACACTATCCCGTAGTTCCATAAATAAAGGCATCCATTCCGGTGTCGACTCCCTAGGGGGTGACATCCTCATATTTGGCAATTGCTCCGCCTCCACACCAATATCGTCCTCATACATGTCGACACACACGTACCGACACACAGCAGACACACAGGGAATGCTCCTAACGAAGACAGGACCCACTAGCCCTTTGGGGAGACAGAGGGAGAGTTTGCCAGCACACACCAAAAGCGCTATATATATATATCAGGGATAGCCTTATAATAAGTGCTCCCTTATAGCTGCTTTGTTATATCAAATTATCGCCATAAATGTGCCCCCCCCTCTCTGTTTTACCCTGTTTCTGTAGTGCAGTGCAGGGGAGAGACTTGGGAGCCGTCCTGACCAGCGGAGCTGTGAGAGGAAATGGCGCCGTGTGCTGAGGAGATAGGCCCCGCCCCTTTTCTGGCGGGCTCGTCTCCCGCTATTTAGAGAAATCAGGCAGGGGTTAAATATCTCCATATAGCCTCTAGGGCTATATGTGAGGTATTTTTAGCCTTTATAGGTAATCATTTTGCCTCCCAGGGCGCCCCCCTCCCAGCGCCCTGCACCCTCAGTGACTGCCGTGTGAAGTGTGCTGAGAGGAAAATGGCGCACAGCTGCAGTGCTGTGCGCTACCTTTTGAAGACTGCAGGAGTCTTCAGCCGCCGATTCTGGACCTCTTCTGTCTTCAGCATCTGCAAGGGGGCCGGCGGCGTGGCTCCGGTGACCATCCAGGCTGTACCCGTGATCGTCCCTCTGGAGCTTGATGTCCAGTAGCCAAGAAGCCAATCCATCCTGCACGCAGGTGAGTTGACTCCTTCTCCCCTCAGTCCCTCGCTGCAGTGATCCTGTTGCCAGCAGGAATCACTGTAAAATAAAAAACCTAGCTAAACTTTTTCTAAGCAGCTCTTTAGGAGAGCCACCTAGATTGCACCCTTCTCGGCCGGGCACAAAAATCTAACTGGAGTCTGGAGGAGGGTCGTGGGGGGAGGAGCCAGTGCACACCACCTGATCGGAAAAAGCTTTACTTTTTGTGCCCTGTCTCCTGCGGAGCCGCTATTCCCCATGGTCCTTTCAGGAACCCCAGCATCCACTAGGACGATAGAGAAAATGGCGCTGTGTGCTGAGGAGATAGGCCCCGCCCCTTTTTCGGCGGGCTCGTCTCCCGCTCTTAACGGATTCTGGCAGGGGTTAAATATCTCCATATAGCCTCCGGAGGCTATATGTGAGGTATTTTTAGCCAAAATAGGTTTTCATTTACCTCCCAGGGCGCCACCCTCCCAGCGCCCTGCACCCTCAGTGACTGCCGTGTGAAGTGTGCTGAGAGGAAAATGGCGCACAGCTGCAGTGCTGTGCGCTACCTTTAGAAGACTGAGGAGTCTTCTGCCGCCGATTCTGGACCTCTTCTTACTTCAGCATCTGCAAGGGGGCCGGCGGCAAGGCTCCGGTGACCATCCAGGCTGTACCTGTGATCGTCCCTCTGGAGCTGATGTCCAGTAGCCAAGAAGCCAATCCATCCTGCACGCAGGTGAGTTCACTTCTTCTCCCCTAAGTCCCTCGTTGCAGTGATCCTGTTGCCAGCAGGACTCACTGTAAAATAAAAAACCTAAGCTAAACTTTTCTAAGCAGCTCTTTAGGAGAGCCACCTAGATTGCACCCTTCTCGGCCGGGCACAAAAATCTAACTGAGGCTTGGAGGAGGGTCATAGGGGGAGGAGCCAGTACACACCACCTGATCGTAAAGCTTTACTTTTTGTGCCCTGTCTCCTGCGGAGCCGCTATTCCCCATGGTCCTTTCAGGAACCCCAGCATCCACTAGGACGATAGAGAAATTTATGTGAAGTGATGTCTCCAGGCTTGACCATAAGCCCTGGAAATTCCTTCCCTGTGTGACTGCTCCCCAGCCTCGCAGGCTGGCATCCGTGGTCACCAGGACCCAGTCCTGAATGCCGAATCTGCGGCCCTCTGGAAGATGAGCACTCTGCAACCACCACAGGAGGGACACCCTTGTCGTTGGTGACAGGGTTATCCGCTGATGCATCTGAAGATGCGACCCGGACCATTTGTCCAGCAGGTCCCACTGGAAAGTTCTTGCGTGGAATCTGCCGAATGGGATTGCTTCGTAGGAAGCCACCATTTTTCCCAGAACCCTTGTGCATTGACGCACTGAGACTTGGCTCGGTTTTAGGAGGTTCCTGACTAGTTCGGATAACTCCCTGGCTTTCTCCTCCGGGAGAAACACCTTTTTCTGGACTGTGTCCAGGATCATCCCTAGGAACAGAAGACTAGTCGTCGGAACCAGCTGCGATTTTGGAATATTGAGAATCCAACCGTGCTGCCGCAACACTACCTGAGATAGTGCTACACCGACCTCCAACTGTTCTCTGGATCTTACCCTTATCAGGAGATCGTCCAAGTAAGGGATAACTAAAACTCCCTTCCTTCGAAGGAGTATCATCATTTCGGCCGTTACCTTGGTAAAGACCCGGGGTGCCGTGGACCATCCAAACGGCAGCGTCTGAAACTGATAGTGACAGTTCTGTACCACAAACCTGAGGTACCCTTGGTGAGAAGGGTAAATTGGGACATGAAGGTAAGCATCCTTGATGTCCCGAGACATCATGTAGTCCCCTTCTTCCAGGTTCGCAATCACTGCTCTGAGTGACTCCATCTTGAATTTGAACCTCCGTATGTAAGTGTTCAAAGATTTTAGATTTAGAATCGGTCTCACCGAGCCGTCCGGCTTCGGTACCACAACAGTGTGGAATAATACCCCGTTCCCTGTTGCAGGAGGGGTACCTTGATTATCACCTGCTGAGAATACAGCTTGTGAATGGCTTCCAAAACTGCCTCCCTGTCAGAGGGAGACGTCGGTAAAGCCGACTTTAGGAAAACGGCGAGGGGGAGACGTCTCGAATTCCAATTTGTACCCCTGAGATACCACCTGAAGGATCCAGGGGTCTACTTGCGAGTGAGCCCACTGCGCGATGAAATTCATTGAGACGGGCCCCCACCGTGCCTGAGTCTGCTTGTAAAGCCCCAGCGTCATGCTGAGGGCTTGGCAGAGGCGGGAGAGGGCTTCTGTTCCTGGGAACTGGCTGATTTCTGCAGCCTTTTTCCTCTCCCTCTGTCACGGGCAGAAATGAGGAACCTTTTGCCCGCTTGCCCTTCTGGGAACGAAAGGACTGCGCCTGATAATACGGCGTCTTCTTATGTTGAGAGGCGACCTGGGGTACAAACGTGGATTTCCCAGCTGTTGCCGTGGCCACCAGGTCTGAAAGACCGACCCCAAATAACTCCTCCCCTTTATAAGGCAATACTTCCAAATGCCGTTTGGAATCCGCATCACCTGACCACTGTCGTGTCCATAACCCTCTTCTGGCAGAAATGGACAACGCACTTACACTTGATGCCAGTCGGCAAATATTCCGCTGTGCATCACGCATATATAGAAATGCATCTTTTAAATGCTCTATAGGCAATAATATACTGTCCCTATCTAGGGTATCAATATTTTCAGTCAGGGAATCCGACCACGCCAACCCAGCACTGCACATCCAGGCTGAGGCGATTGCTGGTCGCAGTATAACACCAGTATGTGTGTAAATACATTTTAGGATACCCTCCTGCTTTCTATCAGCAGGATCCTTAAGGGCGGCCATCTCAGGAGAGGGTAGAGCCCTTGTTCTTACAAGTGTGTGAGCGCTTTACCCACCCTAGGGGGTGTTTCCCAACGCACCCTAACCTCTGGCGGGAAAGGATATAATGCCAATAACATTTTAGAAATTATCAGTTGTTATCGGGGGAAACCCACGCATCATCACACACCTCATTTAATTTCTCAGATTCAGGAAAACTACAGGTAGTTTTTCTTCACCGAACATAATACCCCTTTTTGGTGGTACTCGTATTATCAGAAATGTGTAAAACATTTTTCATTGCCTCAATCATGTAACGTGTGGCCCTACTGGAAGTCACATTTGTCTCTTCACCGTCGACACTGGAGTCAGTATCCGTGTCGGCGTCTGTATCTGCCATCTGAGGTAACGGGCGCTTTAGAGCCCCTGACGGCCTATGAGACGTCTGGACCAGGCACAAGCTGAGTAGCCGGCTGTCTCATGTCAACCACTGTCTTTTATACAGAGCTGACACGGTCACGTAATTCCTTCCAACAGTTCATCCACTCAGGTGTCGACCCCCTAGGGGCTGACATCACTATTACAGGCAATCTGCTCCGCCTCCACATCATTTTCCTCCTCATACATGTCGACACAAACGTACCGACACACAGCACACACACAGGGAATGCTCTGATAGAGGACAGGACCCCACTAGCCCTTTGGGGAGACAGAGGGAGAGTTTGCCAGCACACACCAGAGCGCTATATATATACAGGGATAACCTTATATAAGTGTTTATCCCCTTATAGCTGCTGTATTTTTAATACTGCGCCTAATTAGTGCCCCCCTCTCTTTTTTAACCCTTTCTGTAGTGTAGTGACTGCAGGGGAGAGCCAGGGAGCTTCCCTCCAACGGAGCTGTGAGGGAAAATGGCGCCAGTGTGCTGAGGAGATAGGCTCCACCCCCTTCTCGGCGGCCTTATCTCCCGTTTTTCTGTGTATTCTGGCAGGGGTTAAAATTCATCCATATAGCCCTGGGGGCTATATGTGATGTATTTTTGCCAGCCAAGGTGTTTTTATTGCTGCTCAGGGCGCCCCCCCCTAGCGCCCTGCACCCTCAGTGACCGAAGTGTGAAGTGTGCTGAGGAGCAATGGCGCACAGCTGCAGTGCTGTGCGCTACCTTGGTGAAGACAGGATGTCTTCTGCCGCCGATTTTCCGGACCTCTTCTTGCTTCTGGCTCTATAAGGGGGCCGGCGGCGCGGCTCTGGGACCGGACTCCATGGCTGGGCCTGTGTTCGATCCCTCTGGAGCTAATGGTGTCCAGTAGCCTAAGAAGCCCAATCCACTCTGCACGCAGGTGAGTTCGCTTCTTCTCCCCTTAGTCCCTCGATGCAGTGAGCCTGTTGCCAGCAGGTCTCACTGAAAATAAAAAACCTAAAACTAAACTTTTCACTAAGCAGCTCAGGAGAGCCACCTAGTGTGCACCCTTCTCGTTCGGGCACAAAAATCTAACTGAGGCTTGGAGGAGGGTCATAGGGGGAGGAGCCAGTGCACACCAGATAGTCCTAAAGCTTTCTTTTAGATGTGCCCAGTCTCCTGCGGAGCCGCTATTCCCCATGGTCCTTACGGAGTCCCCAGCATCCACTTAGGACGTTAGAGAAATTAAGAATAATAATATTAATAATATCAATCATAATAATAATAATAATAATATCACCAGCCACGTTGCAACCCTCGCACCCTCAACTGTATTTCAGTTCTGAGGTCGGGGTTGTGATCCAGTCGTTCCCATCATTTCATCGGGATCTTTAGTTTAGAAGTCCCTTGAAAATCTAAAGCATAAAAATGCCTGTCATCATACATTAAAAAAATCCATTGCAGCAGAGTCCTATTGCTCCAGCAGAGGGCGCTGTAACTGGCCAGGAAGTCAACCTATTTTAAAGTTAAAAACGCCTGAGGATCCATTTGGCGCCTCTATTCTTTAATAATGGCCGCCATTATCGCCTATATAATAGCCCAGATCTGTGACTTTGTGATTCATTTGCTAAAGCTGGGCGGAGTCACAACAGTGGGCGGAGTTAGTCAAATGAGTCACAGATCTGGCCAAATCTATAGGAGACTAGGAGCAGAAGCAGATAGTATGGGCATGGCACAGGCAGGGGTGCATACCTCCCAGCTTTCTGCAGGAGCTTTCTTCAGGCAGAAGGAGGGACACACACTCGGCGAAAAGGGGGCGTGGCTTCACGGGAGGGCCCCCGTTTTCGTCAATGAGGGGGCATGCCCAGTGCTCTGTGAGCTGCTGGCATGCCCCCAGGGGCTGATTATGAGTCCGGGGGGCCCAGGGCACTTGTGACAGGGGAGCCCTATCTCATTGCTGTGCCTGCTGTGGGTTGGGGGCGTGGCATAATCGTGGGATGTGAGGCCATGCCCCCTTACGCAAATTCCGTTGTTTTTTGTTTTTTTTTACATGGAATTTTGGCCCCTCAGCTTGGGGTAAATCCAGAGGGGGTGGTCGCTCCTCTCTACACACCCGCACAGGCAGAAGAAAGCAGGGAGACTGCTGCCTCCCTGCAACACCACAGACCTGCCAATACGCAGCAGCGTGTGCTGACAGTAGCACAATGCTGCCGTTGTTGCTGGCAGGACAGGGGGGGGAGCTTCTGAGCTGGGACAGAGCTACTCGAGCCGGGGGGCCCCCTAATACTGTGGGCCAACGGTACGTACCCCCTGCCCCCCCCTTAATCCGGCTCTGCTGCTGGAACCCCCCCTTAATCCATACCCCCTGATGCCCCCTCTCCCTCGTCTCCACTATTCACCGCTGCTCTGCTAAGCAGAACAGCGAGTACAGGAGCTTTCCAACTGACCCCCGTTACCGCGGGACACTGCGACCCGCGGGTGGGACAGCGGGACAGACCCAAAAAAATGGGTCTGTCCCGCGAAAATCGGGACATTTGGGAGGTATGGGGGTGTGTGAGGGGGTATGCCGTACAGACAGACGGGCACCGGCTCACTGTGTGCTTGACCCCCCCCCCCCTCTCTGGCGTGGAGGAGCGTCACTTTCTGGCACACTCCACGCTTCTTAGCTGCAGTTTTGTGGGGCACCTGCCGCTGTGCAGGTTCCGTACTGCCTCCGTTATCTCCAGCCCCAGCAACCCCACCGCTAGCTGCAGCGCTGCCACCCACAGTGAGGTGCGCCCAGCTCCTCCACACACTTTAGCCGGCGGGTAACGCTGCAGAAGTCCGAGCTGCTTGCAGGCTCCGACCCCGTCCTCCCTCCAGCCGCAGCATCTCCTGGGGGCTAACCAGTCACTCCCAGTCTCCCCTTACCACATTGCCCGCCAGCTGCGCGAGGTCTGCGGTGTGTGACTGAGGAGGGGGGGAGGGATGCGGACGGGCAGAGGAAGCAGGACTCCAGCCTAAGAGAGTCAGCCATGCCAAGTCTCCACCAGCAGCAGATCCTAACAGGTTGGAGTGGAACAGCAGCAGCCAGCAGCAGTGACTCCGGTAAGACACATCTGTCTGTCACCACTGTTTTGTCCCTAATACCAATCTCTCCCGTGCCCTGTGTTCTGTCATGTCCCTGGCCTGCCACCCTTATCCTGGCCCTTTCACCCATATCCTGGCCCTGTCACCCTTATGCTGGCCCTGTCACCCTTATGCTGGCCCTGTCACCCTTATGCTGGCCCTGTTACCCCTATCCTGGCTCTGTTACCCCTGTGCTTGCCCTGTCAACCCTATACTGGCCCTGTCACCCCTGTCCTGTTCCTGCCACCCCTACCCTGGCCTGTCACCCCTATCCTGTCCCTGTCATTTCTGTCCTGGCCCCGTCGCCCCTGTCCTGGCCCCGTCACCCCTTTTCTGACCCTGTCACCCCTGTCCTGGCCCCGTCAACCCTGTTCTGACCCTGTCACCCCTGTCCTGGCCCTGTTACTGCATATCCTCCAACTACCTTTTTGGCAGGTACAGTACCCGCAGCGCCTCCAGACCTCTCCCCAATGCACCACACCTCCGCACCTTCCCCTCCACCACATGCGGCTCTGCACCCCTCCCCCACACGCTGTGCCTCCAAACCCCCTACACCACCCGCGGCTCCCACTCCTCCGCCCCTTCACCACCCACAGCACCTCCCGTCCCCCTCCACCATCCACCCCCTTTATATGTCTCCCCCCACACCTGCCCCCCTCCACCCGCAGCATCTGTAGACACCCTCCTCCATCCGCGGTCCCCCCCTCCCCCACCCCCACCAATGGCACCACCGCACCTGCCCCTCCACCACCAGCAGCACCTCCGGACCTCCTTCCCTATGCGCGGCACCACCCGTACCTGCCCCTCCCCATGGCGCCTGCGGACCCCTACCCCACCCCCGGCACTCCCGCCCCTTCCCATCCCACAGCACCTCCGGAACCCTTCACCCATCCACAACATCCCCACACCTGCCCCTCTCCCACCCATGGCACCCCTGCCCCTCCCCCACCTGCAGTGCCTCCGGACCCCTCCCCAATATGCATCCCCCACTCCTATACCCCTCCCCCACCCGACTCTTCCCCATCCGGGCCCCACCCCCACTTTTGCCCCCCCTCCACCTGCAGCATCTACAGACACCATCCGCAGTCCCCCCCGCACCCGCTACATTCTGTACATCGTGCCCTGCAGGTGCTGTTCACGCCGTCGCAAGGGGCTGCGCCTCCTTCACCATCGCACGCCCTTTCATTGTGCAATATTTAACCACTAACAAAGGAATGCAGGTAATACTTTATATAATACAAATATTGAACCCCAGAAAGGCATGCAAGGGTTAAGGGGGCGTAGCCCCTTGCGACGGTGTGAAGAGCGCCCGTAGGGCGCGATGAAGCACCTAGTTTATATATATATATATATATATATATATATATATATATATATATATATATATATATTACTAAGGCTCCCTAGGGTCCCTCTCCCCCCTTAACGGCTGCCCCCGGTCGGCCTTATTAGAAAAGGGTCCTGCTTAACTAACCGTTGTCGTCCCCCTCAGCCCTCCGCTGGCGGCGGGAAGGGACGAGGAACCATCTGAGCGGGCGGCTGGACGTACTTTCTAAGCGCCCCGTTTACGGACAGGCGCGTCCGTCTTCCTCTGACTGCCGGTGGGAGAGAGAAGAGTGAGAGCCCAACTCTGCGTGCGGCGGGAGGACAGCGCGCGCGTCCCCGCTGTATGCGAGGACGCAGCCGCTGACAGCCGCGATTAGCCTCCCCCAGCCCTCAGTTGTCATTAATGCGGCGGGAAGTCAGTGCGCTTCCTCGCTGTAGAGGAAGGGGAGGCGCAGGGGAGCCGACCTTAATCGGGAGCCGATGCCAGGGAGTGCTGGCGGCGGTGTTTGAGCCCGCGCTGTGAGATGGAGGTGAGGAGGTGGGGGGGGGGGGGGGGGGGGGGAGGGAGGAGGCGGCGGGGGAGCTGTGCTGCTAGTGTGCCAGGACCTAAGTTACAGGGAGCCTGGATGCAGCAGCGTGTACACCTATTAGAAGAAGTCTAATAGCCCTTATAGCGAAGGTCCATAAAATCACCAGTACTCACTGCCCTTGGAAATGCTGACTCTGTGCTCCGGATTTTCTATAGAGAGATGCAGATTCCTTTATCTGGGATCCTTGTCTCTCCATTCTGAAAGCCTTTATCCCCCTTTTATTAGGTTGACATAGCTTAAAGTATTTAGGTAAAGCCTGCACCCTCCTTTGATGTAGGTGGGATTGGGCATTGTTTTACCTCTTGTAAAGCCTGCACCCTCCTTTTAGTTAGGAGGGATTGGGCCAGTCATCAAAAGACAAAATAAATAAAAATAAAATAAATTAAGATAAAAAAAATTATTCACGGAGCAGGAGCTCCCTTCAGTGCCTGTTACCTCCTAGGCACAATTTTTCAAACTGAGGGATGAGGGATGTGAAGGGGGAGGAGCCGGCTGTGCAGACAATGCTAATTTTTAGATTGTGCCACACCTCCGGTTGCAAGCTTCACACCCCTATTGTATATGACTCCAGTGTCCCCTAGTGGATGAAAGAGAAATATGGTGCTCATTGCTACTTGGTCTTAGGACACAGAGGCTCAGGACAAGGATAGTGACCACACATTGGCTGTGACCTTTACGAGTTACCAAACATTTTTTTACAAAAATTACAGCCAAAAAGCATCTCAAGTCTGTTTTTGAAGGTTTCGTAAGCGGATGCTGCCGTTTCCAGAGACTCGGAGTGGCAAAGCTATAAGCACAACACCCAAAAGGAGCAAGAGAGGTTCACAACTGCCCAAGTACACCTCAGATTATATTACTGTTCACCTCCCGCCCCTATTTTTGGCCCCGGAGCATCAAGCCATACCTTGTGTTGATCAATGTGTCCGAAGCGAAATTTAAATTTAATGCCATAGACTCCGTTAACTTGTGTGGATCAAGGAATTCCAGTTTATCGGCCGTTTCAAGTTTGGGTTTCTTGTTGCGATTAGCCATGTTGGCTATGGTACCGGGTCTTTTAATGGAGACTGGTGGCGCTTGGATAGGTTTCGGGGGAGCTGCCTGTATCATGGAAAGCTGAAGCTGACCCGGTAGCTGTGGCTGCAGCTGAGGTTTCTGTTGGAGCGGGGTAGGAGCCATACTTAGCAGCCCCGTGTTCATAGGGATGCCCTGTACGAAACAAGTCTGAGGGATTCCAGTGATTGTAGGGGTCATCATTGCTGGGGCCCCCAGAGTAAGCTGCCCAGTACCATGCACTAGATTCAGCATAGGGAGGACACGCACCGCCCATGCCTGAGATGAAGAGGGCGCTGTCTGCAGGAAAACCGTGCCGAGGCCTGGCGTCTGAGAGGAAGGTGGATGAGGAGGAAGAAAAGCTGCAGTAGTCTGAGGAAAACAGGGAACGGGAACTTTTTTGGCAATTTTAGGCCTAATAAGGGGCACTCTTGTTATTGGACTTGGCTCCGATTTCAGAGCTTCTTGCACCATTGGAAGATGTCCTGAAAGATCTGCGCTTCCACTTTGCACCTTTATAACCATCTGGCCTGTGGCTTTGTTAAGTAAAATAAGTTTTGATTCAGGCTTATTCACGCTCACAGACGGAGGATCTGGGGGGCAAAACGGGCCATTCTGGGCTACAGTAATAAGTGGACGGCATACTCTTTGCAGCTGTGGTGGGTC
Organism: Pseudophryne corroboree; assembly: GCF_028390025.1. NCBI lineage: Eukaryota > Metazoa > Chordata > Amphibia > Anura > Myobatrachidae > Pseudophryne > Pseudophryne corroboree. The sequence goes on along the minus strand of NC_086453.1, from coordinate 18,643,579 downwards.
CCTGAGAGGTGGGGGTCCTTGAGGGGTCTGGTAGGTTAAACAGTCTGTGCCATTAGAAAGAGAAGGAGCTGCACCTCCATTCTGTGTGGAGGAAGAGGTTGTTGCAGTGGAAGAGGAGATCTGCGGCTGCAGAGTGGGTAGTCCCGTCCCGGAGCTGCCAGCACTCTTCAATACAAAGTCGACTATTTCAGAGGGCAGGTGGGAAGGGACTTTACCACTACCTAGAGGGCCATGGTGGCTCTGGGCTGCGTCCTCACTGTCCGTACTGTCGTGTATGCCGTCCAGCTGTTCAATGTGACCAGACGCTGCTGTAGACAGCAGAGGACTGAAAGGTTCGTGAGACACAACTGTCCGAGTCAGCCGGTAGTAGTCCTCCCCTGCTTCCTCCTCAGAGCTGCTTCCACCCTCCGACTCATCTCCTGGAACCTCAGTACCTACAACCAGCTGAGCTCCGCACTGCAAAGGTCCAGATGGCATCCCGGCATCTACAGACACTACCTCCATGTCACTAATGTCACACAGGAGCTGAAGCGTTTCATTCTCCCCTGAAGAACAGCGAGTAAGCGGGCAGGGCGTATTGGAAGGGCTCGGACTTGTAGGATCTCTCGACAGCCGAGCTGAAGACTGAAGCGGCGCTCGCTGAGTAGGTACCGGTGGCCTTCGGGTCCTGCGCAGAGGTGTCACTTCTGGATCACTGACTGTCAGGATGTGATGAGACAATGGGGAAGATGATGGACTTCCTGTAAAAAGACAAGACAATATTATTAGGCAATATTGCACTGTCTGCCCCCTCGCTACGTATGATCTAGTATAGTCTAACTGGAGTCCGGGGGAAGATTTACTAAAGCTTCTAAAACAGAGAGGTAGTGTTATTGCCAATAGCAACTAATCAGATTCTAGAATTTGAGTCCATCTGAAGTCTAACGTGTGGCTGTGCCTTACACTGGTAAAGGAACGGCAAGCCCCCACCCCGCCATCAGCACTTGCCGATATAGACCAGTTCAGTACACCCCACTGCAACGTTCAGCATTTTCTCAGACCAGACTCACCCGGTGAAGGCAACGGCCGGGACGAGCCCCCAAGAGGGCGCCGGGAGGGGGAGAAGTTTGGAGCTTTGATCCGCGCACCACTGAAGGACCGGGGAGCGGTTGCGCTTGGAATGGGTTCCGCAGGTGGTTGGCGAGCTACTGAGTTGGTTTCTGGGACAGGAGGACTGAAAGCTGGTTCCCGAACTGGAGGGAGGAAGAATAAAAAAATACAGATGGGTCGGCAAAATTGAAAAAGAGGCTTTTAATTACCTACCGGTAAATCCTTTTCTCATAGTCCATAAGGGATACTGGGGACACTTAGTACGATGGGGTATAGATGGGGTCCAAAGGAGCCAGTGCCATTTAAAATTTAATCAACAGGATGTGCTGGCTCCACCCCTCTATGCCCTCCCTCACAGCTAAGTCTAGGAAAACTGTGCCGGAAGGAGATGGGACATACTTGAGAGGAGGAAACATGACAAGACAACTAGTGGTAAGATTAACGAACCAGCACACAGCAGAACAAACACACTAGCAACAGCTAGTGAAACAAATTTCACACAAGAACAATAACTTGCAGGAAGTAGAAGCACAGAGGCGACCGCCCAGTATCCCTTATGGACTACGAGAAAAGGATTTACCGGTAGGTAATTAAAATCCTCTTTTCTCTATCATCCATAAGGGATACTGTAGACACTTAGTACGATGGGGATGTCCCAAAGCTCCCAGAACGGGTGTGAACATGCTGAGACGCCTGCAGCACCGTATGTCCAAACTGGACATCCTCTGTAGCCAGGGTATCAAACCTGTAAAATTTGACTAACGTGTTTGTCCCTGACCAGGTAGCGGCCCGGCACAGTTGCAAGGCCAAGACACCACGGGCAGCCGCCCAGGAGGAACCCACAGACCTGGTAGAGTGGGTCTTGACAGACCGAGGAATAGGCAAGGCCACCGAAGCGTAGGCCTGTTGAATAGTAAGCCTAATCCAACAGTCAATAGACTGCTTTGAAGCAGGACAACCCTTTTTGTGAGCATCATACAGCCCAAAGAGTGAATCTGATTTTCAGACAGCAGCAGTCCTCTTGACGTAAATCCTCAGGGCTCGCACCACTGCCAAGGACACAGGAATTGAGGAAGTGTCCGGTAACACAATAGGCTGATTTAGGTGGAATGCAGAAACCGCCTTAGGCAGGAACTGTAGTAGGGTCCTGAGTTCCGCTCTGTCCTCATGAAAGACCAGGAAGGGACTTCTACAGGACAAAAGCTCCAAATTCTGAAACGTGCCTAGCGGAACCAAGGCAAGTAGCATGACCGTCTTCCACGTAAGGTACTTGTCCTCTACAGACATTGGAGGTTCAAATCAAGAGTACTGTAGAAAGGTCAGAACCACATGTAGATCCCAAGGTGCCGTGGGTGGCACAAAAGGAGGCTGGATGTGAAGGACACCCTGCAGGAACGTCTGTACCTCAGGAAAAGCAGCTAATTTCTTCTGAAAAAAAAAAAAAAAAATGAGATCTTAACCTTAATAGAACCCAACCGTAGGCCCATATCCACACCAGCCTGTTAGAAATGCAAAAAGTGCCCCAGGTTGAAATCCGCAGGTGGATATTTTCGGCCCTCACACCAGGAGACGTATCGTTTCCAGATATGGTGGTAATGCTTCAAAGCGACAGCTTTTCTGGCTTGAATCATGGTGGCAGTAACCTTACCCGGAATACCCTTCACAGCTAGAATGTTCCGCTTAACCGCCATGCCGTTAAACAAAGTCGCCGTAAGTCCGGGTAGATGAACGGTCCTTGCAGAAGATCCTCCCGAAGAGGCAGGGGCCAGGGGTCTTCTATTGCCATGGCCAGAAGATCCGTGTACCAAACCCTTCGAGGCCAGTCGGAGGCAATGAGAAATGCCTGACCTTCCTCTATTCTGATTCTTTTTAGAACTCTGGGAAGCAACGGAATAGGAGGAAACCAGTACACCAGCCAGTAAACCGATGGCGTGGTCAGCGCGTCCACTGCCAGAGGGTCCCTCGTCCTGGAACAATAGCACTGAAGCTTGTTGTTGAGCCGAGAGGTCATCAGATCAATCTGCGGACAGCCCCACCGATAGGTTATCAGTCAAAATACCTGCTGGTGGAGACCCCTCATGGGTGTAGGTCATGACAACTGAGGAAGTCCGCCTCCCAGTTGTCTACTCCTGGAATGAATATGGCAGATACCACCCTTGCATTCATTTAAACCAAGAGGAGAATCTTTGATACCTCCCACATGTAGGCCCTGCTCTTCATCCATCCTTGCCGATTGACGTAAGCCACTGCCGTGGCATTGTCTGATTGAACTTGAATGGCTTGACCTTTGAGCAGATGAGAAGCCTGCAGCAGAGCACTGTACATCGCTCTGTGTTCCAGTACGTTAATAGGAAGGCAGGCTTTGAGGCTTGACCACCTGCCCTAAAACTGTGCCCCTTGGGTGACAGCTCCCGAGCGCCGAAGGCTCGCGTCCGTGGTCAAGAGAATCCAATCCTGGATCCTGAGGCTCCACCCCTACAAGAGGTTGGAGGGTTGCAACCACAAGAGAAAAATCCTGGCCTGCGGTGAGAGATGTATGACCTCGTGCATCTGCAGATACGAATCCGACCACTTCTTCAGGAGATCCAGTTGGAATGTCCTTGAATGGAATCTGCCAAATTGAATGGCCTCGAAGAAGGCCACCATCTTTCCCAACAGACGGGTACAAAAATGTACCGAGACCCTGTCTGGCTGCAGAACTGCCCGAACCAACTCCTGAAGTGCCTTCGCCTTGCCTTATCTACAGGAAGGAAGACCTTCTGAGCCACCTTGTCTAGGATCATTCCGAGGAACTGGAGACACTGTGTTGGCTCCAGGTGGGATTTTTGAAAATTCAGAATCCAAATCGGGGTGTGAACACAGGGATGTCGTGCGGCAGATGCTGTCCGGCAGTAGTTCCTTTGATCTTGCTTTGATCAGCAGATCGCCTCCAGGTAGAGGACAATGTTCACGCACTAAATCCTGAGTTGGAACATCATTTCCGCCATCACTTTGGTGAAGACTCTTGGGGCCGTGGATAGGCCAAAGGGTAGCACTTGGAACTGGTAGTTTTCCTCCAACAGAGCAAACCTGAGGTAGGCCTGACGAAGCGGCCATACCGGAATATGGAGGTAGGCATCATTTATGTCTAGAAAGACCAAGAACTCCCCCTCCTCTAGACCTGAGATCACTGCTCTCAGAGACTCCATTTTGAACCGGAAAACCCGCAGATATGGGTTTAACGATTTGAGGATCAAAATGGGCCTCACTAAACTGTCCGGTTTGGTACCACAGAAAGGCTGGAATAGTACCCCTCACCTTGTTGAAGTGGCACAGGAACAATGACCTGGGTCTGAGCTAACTTTTGAATGGCCTCCCATAGCATGAGGTGCATGGTTTCTGCAGCCAGTAAACCAGACTTGAAAAACCTGTGAGGCGGCGAAGTTTCAAACTCCAGTTTGTAGCCCCGGGAGATCAGGTCTTTTACCCAGGCATCCTGGCAGGAGCTGTTCCAAATGGAGCTGAAGAATCACAGACGAACTCCCACCCTGAGATCCCCCTAGAACAGAGGGACACCATCATGCGAAGGGTTTTCAGGAGACAGAGCTGACGCTCTGGTCTTGAGACCCAGTGGTGGTAGGTTCACGTGACTTACCTCTGAAG